>NC_057803.1:245460037-245513549 GCF_018294505.1 Triticum aestivum
ATGGTAATTTGCTTAAAATCCTAATATGCTAGGTATTCAAGAATAATAAAAATTCTCTTATGAGTGTGTTGAATACTAAGAGAAGTTTGATGCTTGATGATTGTTTTGACATATGGAGATGGTGATATTAGAGTCATGCTAGTTGAGTAGTTGTGAATTTGAGAGATACTTGTGTTGAAGTTTGTGATTCCCGTAGCATGCACATATGGTGAACCGTTATGTAACGAAGTCGGAGCATGAGGTGTTTATTGATTGTCTTCCTTATAAGTGGAAGTCGGGGACGAGCGATGGTCTTTTCCTACCAATCTATCCCCCTAGGAGCATGCGCGTAGTACTTTGTTTCTATAACTAATAGATTTTTGCAATAAGTATGTGAGTTCTTTATGACTAATGTTGAGTCCATGGATTATACGCACTCTCACCCTTCCACCTTTGATAGCCTCTCTAGTACCGCGCAACTTTCGCCGGTACCATAAACCCACCATATACCTTCCTCAAAACAGCCACCATACTTACCTATTATGCCATTTCCATAGCCATTCCGAGATATATTGCCATGCAACTTTCCACCGTTTCGTTTATTATGACACGCTTCATCATTGTCATATTGCTTTGCATGATCATGTAGTTGACATTGTATTTGTGGCAAAGCCACCATTCATAATTCTTTCATACATGTCACTCTTGATTCATTGCATATCCCGGTACACCGCCGGAGGCATTCATATAGAGTCATCTTTGTTCTAGTATCGAGTTGTAATTCTTGAGTTGTAAATAAATAGAAGTGTGATGATCATCATTCAATAGAGCATTATCCCAAAAAAGAAAGGCAAAAAAATGTCAAATAAAAAAAATAAAAGGGACAATGCTACTATCCTTTTTTTCCACACTTGTGCTTCAAAGTAGCACCATGATATAGCGAGTCTCATATATTGTGCTTCAAAGTAGCACCATGTTCTTCATATAGAGAGTCTCATATGATGTCACTTTCATATACTCATGGGAATTTTACATTATAGAACTTGGCTTGTATATTCCAATGATGGGCTGCCTCAAATTGCCCTAGGTCTTCGTGACCAAGCAAGTTGGATGCACACCCACTAGTTTCTTTCGTTGAGCTTTCATACACTTATAGCTCTAGTGCATCTGTTGCATGGCAATCCCTACTCACTCACATTGATATATATTGATGGGCATCTCCATAGCCCGTTGATACGCCTAGTCGATGTGAGACTATCTTCTCCCTTTTTGTCTTCTCCACAACCACCATTCTATTCCACATATAGTGCTATATCCATGGCTCACGCTCATGTATTGCGTGAAGATTGAAAAAGTTTGAGAACATCAAAAGTATGAAACAATTGCTTGGCTTGTCATCGGGGTTGTGCATGATTTAAATATGTTGTGTGGTGAAGATGGAGCATAGCCAGACTATATGATTTTGTAGGGATAGCTTTCTTTGGCCATGTTATTTTGAGAAGACATAATTGCTTTGTTAGTATGCTTGAAGTATTATCATTTTAATGTCAATATGAACTTTTGTATTGAATCTTATGGATCTGAATATTCATGCCACAATTAAGAAGAATTACATTGAAATTATGCCAACTAGCATTCCACATCAAAAATTATCTTTTTATCATTTACCTACTCGAGGGCGAGCAGGAATTAAGCTTGGGGATGCTTGATATGTCTCCAACGTATCTATAATTTTTTATTGCTCCATGCTATATTATCGACTGTTTTGGGCAATATTGGGCTTTATTATCCACTTTTATATTATTTTTGGGACTAACCTATTAACCGGAGGCCCAACCCAGATTTGTTGTTTTATGCCTATTTCAGTGTTTCGAAGAAAAAGAATATCAGACGGAGTCGAAACGGAAGGAAATCAACTGGAGAAGTTATTTTTTGGAAGGAAACACACCTGATGGACTTGGACCCCACGCCAGGAGAGACACGAGGTGCTCACGAGGGTGGGGGGCGCCCCCTTGTCTCATGAGACCCCCGTGGCTCCTCCGACATCCTCCCTGCACCCATATATACCCACGTGACCTAAAACTTCCAGAACGAAAGATAGGTCGTGAGTTCCGCCACCAGAAGCCTCCGTAGCCACCGAAAACCAATCTAATCCTTCTCCGGTGGCCATCTTCATCATCCCGGTGCTCTCCATGACAAGGAGGGAGTAGTTCTCCCTCGGGGCTGAGGGTATGTACCAGTAGCTATGTGTTTGATCTCTCTCTCTCTCTCTCGTGTTCTTGATTTGGCACGATCTTGATGTATCGCGAGCTTTGCTATTATAGTTGGATCTTATGGATCCAACCATCATTGCCATACCGTTTACACTCACTTTTATCATTTGTTACCTTGCTGTTTTTATATTTTCAGATTACAAAAACTATTATCTACCATCCATATACCACTTGTATCACCATCTCTTCGCCGAACTAGTGCACCTATACAATTTACCATTGTATTGGGTGTGTTGGGGACACAAGCGACTCTTTGTTATTTGGTTGCAGGGTTGCTTGAGAGAGACCATCTTCATCCTACACCTCCTACGGATTGATAAACCTTAGGTCATCCACTTGAGGGAAATTTTCTACTGTCCTACAAACCTCTGCACTTGGAGGCCCAACAACGTCTACAAGAAGAAGGTTGTGTAGTAGACATCAGCAACGAGTGATCTTGAGGCTGCGTGGTGGCCGCATTCGCCTTGGTGGATATCCTTGAGGATTGCTATGCCCTTCTCTGGTTCGACGCAGCGCTGGAAGACTCCAGTGACACTGCGCCTAACAAGCTCTCGGCTGACGATTGTGTAGGCTCCGGCTCGGTGTTGAACTTGTCTTGCCGAGATCTCGTCGGTTGGCAGCTCTCTGTTTACTAAGAAGTTGAGGATGGGCTGGGCCCATGATGGAGCTGTGACTTCTTCTATTGTCAGGACTGCCACTGTGATAGGGGCGGGTGGGCTGGGTGGTGAAGAGTTGGAGTCGGAGTCGGCCATCACCTATTGTGTTGATGTAGTCCCCGGGTCGGCTGCAGTAGCCCCCGGGCCGAGTTCCGAATTCCCCAGGCCGGGTGCAACTATGGCAGTCCCCGGGCCGCCTGTTGGAGTCCCCGCGCCACCTGCTTAGTTTCCCAAGTCGGATCCG
This sequence comes from Triticum aestivum, assembly GCF_018294505.1. Lineage (NCBI taxonomy): Eukaryota > Viridiplantae > Streptophyta > Magnoliopsida > Poales > Poaceae > Triticum > Triticum aestivum. The sequence continues at coordinate 245,463,190 of NC_057803.1, forward strand.
ACTGCGTTGGGGTCAGGCGGCACGAAGATGGAATCAGATTCTGGAGACGGCTTGATAGACGGCTTGAGGAGGCGATGTAGAGAAACACCAGCTGGTATGGCTTGCCGAGGGGATCCTACTCGTGCCAGGGCATCTGCTTGCATGTTGTCGGCACGTGGTACATGAAGGAACTCACATCCTTCAAAATATCCACTGATTTGCTGGACGAGGAAACGATAGTTCGCCATGTTTGCGTCTTTGGTGTCCCAGTCACCGGATGACTGTTGGACCACCAAATCCCAGTCGCCATAGCAGAGGATCGGGCAGATGCCGAGCTCTTTGGCTAGCCGGAGCCCATGTATGAGCGCCTCATACCCGGCTACATTGTTGGAGGCGGCAAAATGAATTTGCAATGTATACTTGAGCTTGTCGCCCTTGGGAGAGGTGAGGACGATGCCGGCTCCCAAGCCGGTGTGCATCTTGGACCCATCGAAGTGCATCCGCCAGTGAGTGGAGTCGGGAGCCGGTGGCAGGTATTGGGTTTTGGCCCAATCGACGAGGAAGTGGGCCAGCGCCTGGGACTTAATAGCGGTGCGGGGCTGGTAGAAGATCGCGTAGGGGGCCAGCTCAATGGCCCATTTGGCCACCCGGCCGGATGCATCCCGGCTGCCTATGATCTCGGCGAGCGAGGCAGTACACACGACCGTGATGGGGTGCTCTTGAAAATAGGGCTTGAGCTTCTTGGCAGCGAAGTACACACCGTAGCACATCTTCTGGTAGTGTGGGTAGTTCTGCTTCGAGGTGGATAAGACTTCGCTTAAATAATACACCGGCCTCTGAACCGGCTGAACCCGACCTTCTTCTGGGCGCTGGACTACGATGACAGTGCTGGCCACTCGGCTAGTAGCGGCAACGTAAAGGAGCATGGGCTCCTTTTCAGCCGGTGCCGCCAAGATAGGCGGCGTGGTCAGCATCTTCTTTAGCTCGTGGAAGGCTTGGTCAGCCTGGTTGTTCCACTCGAAATGAGTGGACTTCTTCATGAGTCGATAGAGGGGGAGGGCTTTCTCTCCGAGCCGGCTGATGAAGCGGTTCAGGGAAGCCAAGCATCCGGTGAACTTATGGACATCCCGCAGCTTGGTGGGAATCTCCATTCTCTATATGGCCTTGATCTTCATTGGGTTGCACTCGATGCCGCGTTCGGAGACCAGGAAGCCTAGGAGCTGTCCGGCTGGTACTCCGAACACGCATTTCTCGGGGTTGAGCTTGATTTGGAATCGGCGCAAGTTTTCAAATGTTTCTCTGAGGTCTTCCAGCAAGGTGCCGCGCTTCTCCGTCTTCACCACAATATCGTCTACATAGACGTGGGCATTTCTGCCGAGCTGCTTGAGGAGGCATTTCTGCATGCAACGCTGAAAAGTGGCACCGGCATTTCTCAAGCCAAATGTCATGGTCAGGTAGCAGAAGGCTCCGAATGGTGTGATGAAGGCGGTTTTCAGGAGGTCAGCTGGATCCAACTTTATCTGGTGGTAGCTGAGTAAGCATCCAAGAAGCTCAACAGCTCGCATCCGGCTGTGGAGTCTATTACTTGATCAATCCTTAGCAAGGCGAAGGGATCTTTGGGGCAAGCCTTGTTGAGGCTAGTGTAGTCTATACACATGCGCCACTTGTTATTTTTCTTCAGCACGAGGACTGGGTTGGCGAGCCACTCTGGGAAGAAAACTTCCATAATGAAGCCGGCTGCCAAAAGCCGGGCTATCTCTTCTCCTACAATCCTTCCCTTCTCCTCCGATAGTCGGCGGAGAGGCTGTTTGACTGGTTTCACACCTTCTCAGACATGTAGCTTGTGCTCGGCAAATTCCTTCGGCACACCCGGCATGTCCTTGGGGGACCATGCGAAAATGTCCCGATTCTCACAGAGGAAATCGGCAAGCTCGCCTTCCTATTTGCTGTCCAGGTTTGCCCCGATGGTGGCAAACCTTTCTGGGTGATCTGGGTCCAGAGGTACCCTCTTTGTTTCATTGGCCGGCTGAAAAGAACCTTGGGCACGACATTCCTTGGGGTCGGGGGACAGGGACGGCTGCTTGCCGGCCATGGCCACGACTCGGTCCAGTATCTTCTTCTCTTCAGCAATTACAAGGGACTCGGCCAGCCGGCTGCTGGCAGCCACACACTCGGAGGATTTCTTGTAGTCTCCGGCTATGGTGATGATGCCTTTAGAACTTGGTATCTTCATGTTGAGGTAGGCATAATGGGATACAGCCATGAACTTGGCCAGGGAAGGTCGGCCAAGCAACGCGTGGTAAGGGCTCTCTAGATCCACCACTTCAAACCACACCGCCTCTCGACGGAAATGATCCTTGTCCCTGAAGAGGACATCTATCTTGATCTTGCCGATTGGGGAGCAGGACAAGCCGGGCACGATGCCATGGAACACAGTCCGACTGGGCATGAGCTGCTTTGTCATGATGCTCAGCTTCTCCATGGTGTCACGGTATAGGATATTGATGCTGCTCCCACCATCTATCAGCACGCGGGGGAAACAGGCGGCTTGCCTTTCCATAGAGAGGGTGGCATCCAGAACCAATGCGTAAGAGCCGGGAGACGGCATCACCTCTGGGTGATTTGTCCGGCTCCAGCTAATCGGCCTTTCCGACCAGTGCATGAGCTCTGGGTTGTTGGAGGCGACTGCGTTGACTTCTTGGTGTTGTCGGCGCCGACTACGCCGATCTTCTGGCTGGCTCGTAAAGACGACGTAGGCGGCATGCTCGTCGGGGTACTCGTCTTGAACTGCCCCGACCGCTGGTCGAGCGGCCGGCTGTGGAGGAGCCGGAGGCAGCTGACCAGCAGGCGGAGGTGGCGCCATCCCCTCACCCTTGGAGATCCGAGTGAGCCAATGGCATTTTCTAGTTGTGTGGTTTGAAGGCTTTGCGCCGCTGTGAAACTTGCAGGGGGCATCAAGTGCTTGCTCGTAGGAGAAAGCCGGCTGCCAAGCCGCCCTACCGCCCTTCTGCTTCCTGGGTGCGGGCCTCCCTTCGAGTTGTTCGTCTTCGACTGTGGCCACTTGTCGACTGGTGGAAGGCAGCAGGGGAGCCTTGCGCTTGTGGTCGTTCTGGTGCGGGCGGGCTGGATTCTCTAGCCGGCGTCTTGGGACTTGGAGCGAGCACCTTCCCGGAGGCGTCCACTCGGAGTTCGGTCTTCATTGAGGAATCGGCCGTGGTGTATTTATCAGCTATGATCAGCAGCTCGTCAAGCGTAGTCGGCTCGTCGCAGAGGAGTCGGTGCTTGAGGAGGGTGCCTTCTCGGCACCCAACGGTGAAGTACTCTATAGCTTGAACCTCGTGCACTCCCTCGCAGGAATTGCGGAGCTCGGCCCAACGCGTGAGGTAGTCGCGAGTCGATTCGTTGGGCCCTTGGACGCATAGGGAGAGCTGTCGGGGCTTCGGAGCCCGCTTGTAGGTGCCGGTGAAGTTGCGTATGAAGGCTTCGGTGAAGTCTAGCCAGCTGTTGACACTATAAGGCTTGAGGCTGTTGAGCCAGGTGCGCGCCGTGCCTTGGAGCATGAGGGGCACATATTTTACGGCAACACGCCTGTTGCCGTTTGCGATGCTAACCGCGGTGGAGTAGTCGATCAACCAATCTTCCGGCTTCACGGAGCCGTTGTACATGGGCGTGTCTCTTGGGAGCGAGAACCCTTTGGGGAAGGGCTCGTCGCGGATGCGGGGGCCGAAGCAAGACGGGCCGACATCATCTTCTTCTTCCAGGGCCAGGGATCACGCAAGGCGGTCGATCCGATGGCGGGCATCATTCTCGCCGACTCCTTCGCGGTGACCCATCCGGCCGCTGAGAGTCGGATGCGTGACAGGCGGCGGGGTAGGGTATCTCTCTCCATGAGTCAGAGGAGTAGGGGGGTTGCCCCGCCACTCCACTGCTCGAGGGCGGCCCTCTGCGTCGCGCTCGATGAAGATTCGAGTCCGGCTGCGGCTGGCAGCCGGCTCCTTTTCTTTTCTCACATGGGTGTTGCCCGCGGTCGGTGTTCGGGACGTCGTGCCGTTCTCTCGGCGCGGGGGAGGACTCTCGGCGCGGACACCGGCTTCATGCCGCTCTGTGGCCGCGTCGATAAGTTGCTGGATGCGCCTGGTCATGTAGGGGAGCTCATCAGGCCCCAGCCCATTCAACTCGTCTGCGGCCGCCTGGGCGGCAAGCAAGTTCTCGAGAGGCGTGACATAGACTGGGCGGTCTGCTCCCAGCATGTCGGCGATAGCCGCGCCGTGTTTCTTGATGATTCCGATGCGGCTCGGCCCGTCGGGAGGCGGCGTGCCGAAGGCGGCACGGTCGACCTCGCGCTGGTGAGCCTCGGTGAGGCGTCTCATGGTGGCGAGCTTCTGGCCCTCCACAACGAGGGCGAGGCGGCGCGCCTCCAATGTCTTGGCGTCCGCGTCGGCCGGGACAGGGACGGACAAGTCGTGCAGCACCGTCTGCGGAGCATCGTGGGCGTTTTCACCTGAGGGGGCGCCGTGCCTGATGACCAGTACCTCGGTGATGGCACTGCCGCTGCTGTCGGCTCGAGGAAGAGGGTCGTTGATGACCACCATGTTGGTGGGGAAGGCGTTAAGGGATGTCATGTCGGAGTCGACAAGCATTGGGTCGGTGGAGCCAACCGACTCCAAGTCTGCGGCAAGCTCGCCAGAGACGTGGAGTTGGTCGAGGAGGCTGACGAGGTGGCTCTCGGGGCAGACTGTGCCCGCGTCGGATGCGGGCTCGTCGGAGATGCGAGCCTCGCCAAGAAGATCGGCGAGGCAGCTCGCCGCGCAGGCGTGGGCGACGTCTTGCAGCACGTCGGGGCAAGCGCCATCGGGCGAGCCGGTCTGGCTACGTGCATTGGGAAGGAAGAGGGTTCCCATTCAGAGCAGGTCTCCGGACGATGGTGCACCTGGCCCCACGGTGGGCGCCAAATGTCGGGTGGTTGGTGCGACATATGCCAATGGATGGCTTATCATTGTGGGAGCCAATAAAACATCGTCGGTGCCTGGAAACGGGATAAGGCGAAGACATGCACGCCGGCGAATCTTACCCAGCTTCAGGGCTCTCCGGGGAGATAATACCCCTAATGCTGCTCTGCGGGGTCTCCGCATGATCACTAGCTCAATGGGTAGCTACAGAATGCTCCTTGAGCTATTCGATGAAAGGATGAAGGAGGGCAAGGCCAACCCGCTCCTCTTCTCCTTGTGGTGTCTAAAAACTATCCAAAGAGCGATCTCCCCTGCATGGGAACCCTGGGGGGTTTATATAGGCCTACCCCCAGGGGTACAATGGTAATCCGGCTGGGCGTGGGCCCTAGCCGTCTGTGTCTACGCCCGCCGGCTTCTCCGCCGACTGGTGGGCCCGTCGGCTGCCGACCCTTTGGTCGACAGGCCGGCCCCACCGCTCGGGGGTTCTGCCGGGAGCTGGTTACTGTTGCCTAGCTCTTGGTGACGATGGCTTTGTCGTGGTAAGCATGGCTACAGTTGTTAGGACCCCGACTCGATGTCACATCGATCTAGCTGGTAACACCTCATATCACTTTGCGGCCTCACACACGGTATCCCCACGGGTGTCGTCTTACCTTTTTCCCGGGACCGTTTGCGCCTTTTGGCTCACGTATATGATAGTGTCGCTAGCATCCATATGATAAAGAGCCCGGGCTGACATGACTAGTCGTAAACCCAAAGCGGCACAGACTTACAGGGACAGGCATCCATGACCCAGCTTCGAACGTGTCGGTCATCAGCAAGTGGGTCCGGGCTGTAGCACTGGGCTAGCAGGACTCCGGTAAACCGGGCTGTAGCGGGCTAACAGGACTCCGGTACTCAAAGCGTGACATTTCCCCGAAGGGACAGACACAGGAACGAAGAAGGACACATGCCGGCCAGCCTAAGTGTTCCAGAGCAGTAGCAAGCTACCATGGCTCAGCGGTAACACTAGGAGACATTTCCCGGTAAGAGAGGCTGCTAAAGATAAACAACTAGATAGTCAGATCCCACACATACCAAGCATTTCAATCATACACACAATATGCTCGATATGTGCAAATACAACGAAGCATCACAACATGACTCTATGACACAAGTACTTTATTAAAGGCTCAGGGAGCCATACATATCATACACAAAGGTACGGGTCTCACGACCCAACATACAAGTCATACAGTCATACAAGCCAACAGCGGAAGTACTTTGTCTGGGTACAGACAACTAGTAAAATAAAAGAGGCTTGGAAGCCTAACTATACTACGTGGTCCATCACAAGCTCAGGGTCACCACCTGGGTCTTTAGCCTACTCGTTGATGTCAACGTCTACATAGAACCCATCAGAAGGGGTTGCAGCGTCTTCTGTAAAAATGTAGATTATAGCAACATGAGTACAAAGGTACTCAGCAAGACTTACATCAGAACCTACATACATGCACAGTATCAAGAAGGGTTGGTGGAGTTATTGCAGCAAGCCAGCTTTGACTCTTGGCTAGGCTATCCTACGATACTTCAACTTGAAATAGTTTTGCGCACACGAGTCCACTACTCACCACTTCAATACACTACCGAGGATCCACCTCCGTCTTCCTACGGAAGGGCCATCCTCGGCACTCACTCTTATCTTGAGGCTTTTAGTAGTTTCCATTTACTTGTCTATGAACTGTATAGGCAACCAAGTAGTCCTTTACCGCGGACGCGGCTATTCGAATAGATCATGTTAACCCTGCAGGGGTGTACTTCGTCATACATGTTTCCACCACTTAGCGTCTGCACACGACATGTGCTCGGCAGACTTCAAGCGAAAGCCGACGTGGGTGTAGACCACGACCTACCTAAACACTTAAGCCTCTAGTCCAGGTTTATCGCCTATTCAGGTTCCATCCGCAGGGAGTCCGGCCGAGGTTTCCCATACGGCCCCGAACGATGTGAACAGGGTTCCCGAGATACCTAACGGGTATTCGGTACACCGTGCCACGTACCTACCGCATCATAGCCCACCCCTACGGTCAGCACTGTCCACGGCCTCCAGTAGGCTACAAACACCAGAAACTACTTGCAACTCCTGGACAGAGAGCTAGGGTGAATAAGAAGTCGAGCGGGGTCATATTTCAGGGCCCAATGTATGGTAGTAGCTGATTCTTAAATCACACATACAGATCTCAGTGCTTAAGGTCGGCTTCAATGAAACAACCCACCATGTACTCCTACATGGCCTCTCATCGATACCTTTACCAAATCGTGTTCACCACACCACTCTCATTACCGACATTAACATTTCACTCTAGCCCATCACCCAGATGAACCAGACCTGACACGACTCTAAGCATAGCAGGCATAGCAAGGTAGGAACAACACATACACATGGCTCAATCAACTCCTACACATGCTAGTGGGTTTCATCTAGTTACTGTGGCAATGACAGGTCATGCAGAGGAAATGGGTTCAACTACCGTAGCACACAGCAGTTTGAATCGCGTTGTCTTAATGCAGTAAAAGAGAGCAGGAGCGAGAACATGGGATTGTATCGATATGATCAAATGGTTGGTTGCTTGCCTGATGGTTCGATGCACGGATACGGTTCTTCGTTAGGGTAATCACGGTACTCCTCGGGGACAGAACCTGTCGCAAAGGACATCGATACACAAACATTACCAAAAAATATGCAACAATATGATGCATGCATGAAACATGGCAATATGAGTGTGTTGGGCTAATGCAACTAAAACCAGAAGGGTTTGAACAAATTTGAATCAAAGATTCAAATTTCAAATTCAAATATGGCCTTTTAAAGTGCTTTTCCTTGTTCTGATTAAAACATCAATTTAACTTGTTTGATCATGCATGAAAATAGTACAGATGGATAGATTGGATTTTTCTGATCATTTTTCATATATAATTTGTCCAATTTGGAGTTACAGAATAAAAGTTATGAATTTTTGAAGTTTAATTAATATTCTGGAATTTCCTGATTTAATTTAAATCCAGAAATATAATTATTGCACCAGCATGACGTCAGCATGACGTCAGTGGTCAACTGTGGCTGGTTGAAGTCAAACCTGACGTGTGGGGGCCACACGTCAGTGACAGGGGGGGTTAAACAGATTTAAATTAATCCTAATTACTAATTAGTGGCGCTGGGGCCCACTGTCAGTGTCAGGGGGGGTTGACTAACAGTAGTTAGCGCTAACCTAACCACCTGGCCGACAGGGCCCACGCGTCAGTGACCCTGGGGGGTCAAACCCCAGGTCGGTCAAGTCAAACCCCACCGGCGACATGACGCCGGCGAGATCCGAGACGGCGGCGAGAGTGCTTTTTGCCATTCCGGCGACCAAATGGACGGCGGAAGGCATCTACGTGTTGCTGAGGCTGAGCCGCGTCTATTGGTGGTGGTGGTTGGGCTCGGGGTGGCCGGAGTTGACGGCGGCGAGCTCGGCTGCGGCGGCCGGAGTTCGGGTGCGGTCGGGATCAGTGTTGCAGGGGGTTTGGGGAGGCGTTGGTGCGTTCTACGTGCTCCTGGTGATGTGTGGAGCACGATGGTGAGCTCGGTTGGGCGCTACGGCGACCGTGGCCACGACGGCGACATCGCCGGCGGCGTGGAGCTCTCGGTCGAGGTGGAGCTAGGGCCTAGGGGTCGGGAGAGACCAGGGAAGAAGGGGGAAACGCTCCGGGGGCTCACCGCGGTTGCAGTGGGCGTCGAAGCGGGCTCGGGGACGCGCCGGAGACGACGAATTTGACGGCGACGGTGGTCGGAGTCCGAAGAGGGGAACGGCGACGTGGCGGCGATGCAGGGCTTCCGGGGACCCGTGGAGCGGTGGGGAGGAAGAGGGAGTTGTGGCGGAGCTTCTGAGCTAACCGGGGGAGCGAGGGGTGGCCGGGGACGATGGCTATGGCGAACGGCGGCGACGGTCGTGTTCGGCCGAGCGAGAGAGAGAGTGAGAGAGAGGAAGGAGAGAGCCGGGGAGAGTGAGAGAGAGCAGGGGGGATCGGGACGGGCTGCGGGCGTCGTCCACGCGGCCAGGAGGGCGTCGGCAAGCAGGAGGTGGCCGCGCGGCCGCGCGCGCGCGAGCACGCAGCAGCTTCGGGGCGTGGGGAGGAAGACGACGGGGAGCTACAGTGCTGGGCTGGGTCGGTTGCTGGCTGGGCCGGCCGGCTGGCTGGGCCGCACAGGTAAGTCTTCCCCTTTCTTTTCTGTTTTCTGTTTTTATTTAATATATCTGCAACTTTGTTGAATTAAATAAAATACCTAGGCAACTCCAAAAATCACCAAACTACTCCTGGTCCAAAGTTGGATTATTTCCAACATGAAACATTTTAGTTTGGAGATATTTGAGCATTTAAATATTTTATATTGTTTTTAAATGCCCAAATTCAAATATCTATGATTTAATTCAAAAACCCTAGGATGGCCTAGGAAAATGTGCACCACTTTTGGCAGAGGTTCTGAACCAAGGCAAAAATGATGGGCATTTTAGAAGGGCATTTCAGGTTCATTGAAAATTATTTTAGTAAACCCTAGTTGGTTTCAGAGGGGACTGGGGGTTCTGTCATCCCCATTTCAAGTTTTTGATGAAAGAGTAAACATGATGCAACACTCTAATGCATGACTAGCTAGGGTGTGACAACTCACCCCCACTCAAAAGAATCTCGTCCCGAGATTTGGGTTCCTCCGAGAAGAAGAAGGGATACTCGAGTCGAAGACGATCCTCCCTTTCCCAAGTTGCTTCATCCTCAGAATGGTGCGACCATTGAACCTTGAGAAACTTGATATTATGACGTCGCGTGGTACGTTCGGCTTGATCGAGGATACGAATGGGGTACTCTCGATATGTAAGATTATCTTGGAGATCAAGCGTTTCGTGGTCCACTTCACGGATAGGATCCGAGAAGCAACGCCTGAGTTGAGAGACGTGGAAGACATCGTGAACTCTGGAGAGGTGCGGAGGTAGTTCCAACTGGTAGGCAACTTCTCCTCGTTTGGCAAGAATGCGAAAAGGTCCAATGTAACGAGGAGCCAATTTGCCTTTGATACCGAAACGATGGGTTCCCTTCAGAGGGGTGACCCGAAGATAAGCCTTCTCGTCAACCTCGAAAGTCATAGCCTTATGTTTTCGGTCATATTGATTCTTTTGACGAGATTGGGCTGTTTTCAACTTTTCACGAACGATACGAACTTGTTCTTCTGCTTCCTGAATCATATCCGGGCCAAAGAATTGTCTTTCCCCGGTCTCTGACCAGTTAAGGGGTGTTCGACATCGTCGTCCATAGAGAACTTCGAAAGGGGCTTTACCCAAGCTAGATTGATAGCTGTTGTTGTAAGCGAATTCGGCAAATGGAAGGCACTTCTCCCAGTCCATTCCGAAAGAGATAACAGAGGCTCGAAGCATGTCTTCTAGAATTTGGTTGACGCGTTCCACTTGACCACTTGACTGAGGGTGGAAAGCGGTGCTAAAGGAGAGACGGGTTCCCATAGCATTTTGGAAACTTTCCCAAAATCGAGAGGTGAAAAGACTTCCTCGATCCGAATTGATTTCCAAAGGAACACCATGGAGGGACACTATTCGGGAGATGTATAAGTCTGCCAGCTGGCTAGCGGTTATACTCTCACGAACAGGTAAGAAATGAGCTACCTTGGAAAGACAATCGACCACGACGAAAATGGCATTATTCCCTCTTTTGGTCCTGGGAAAACCGGTAATGAAATCCATACCAATTTTATCCCATTTCCATTCAGGAATAGCTAAGGGTTGAAGGGTGCCAGCAGGCCGTTGATGCTCTGCTTTTACACGGCGACAGACGTTGCAATTTGCAATATACTGAGCAATTTCTCTCTTCATCCTAGTCCACCAGAACCTCTGGCGTAGGTCCTGATACATTTTAGTACTACCGGGATGAATAGTGAGAGGAGATTCATGAGCTTCTTTAAGGATCAACTGCCGTAGATGCTGGTTCTTGGGAACCACTAGACGGTTCTCAAAGTACACAGCACCATGATCATTTGTGGAGAAACAACTAGCACCTCCGCTAGCAATGTTCTCTTTGATTTTAGATATTCCCTTATCTCGCTTTTGGGCAGCGATGATTTGATCCGTAAGGGTAGGTTTTGCCACCAAGGTGGAAAGAAAACCTTGAGGTACAACGTGAAGGTTAAGCTTCCGAAATTCATCATGGAGAAGCGGTTGACTTTGTTGTAACATCAGGTTGTTACAATAAGATTTACGACTTAGCGCATCAGCCATGACGTTGGCTTTCCCTGGGGTATAGGTTATCCCTAAGTCGAAGTCTGTGATCAATTCAGCCCAACGTCTCTGCCTGAGATTCAAATCCGGTTGGGTGAAAATATACTTCAGACTTTGGTGATCAGTGAATATTTCGCAACGATTACCGAGGAGGTAATGTCGCCAGGTCTTAAGTGCATAGACTACGGCTGCAAGTTCCAAATCATGAGTAGGATAATTCTCCTCATGTGGGTGCAACTGCCGTGAAGCGTAGGCAATTACGTGTCGATCTTGCATGAGAATGCAACCTAGTCCTTGTCGCGAGGCGTCGCAGTAGATAACAAAGTCCTTGGAGAAGTCTGGCGGTACCAGCACGGGAGCAGAAGTCAGGCGTCTTTTCAGTTCCTGAAAGCTGTGCTCACATTGTGGAGTCCATTCGAACTTCTTATCTTTCTTGAGGAGTTCGGTTAGAGGTTTGGCAACCTTGGAGAAGTTCTCGACAAAGCGACGACAATAGCTCGCTAAGCCTAGAAAACTCCGAACTTGCTTGACCGATTCAGGTGGAGTCCAATTAAGGACGGCTTGAACTCGCTCAGGGTTAACAGCAATACCTTTACCAGATATTACATGACCCAGATAGGTCACTTCTGGCAACCAGAATTCACATTTAGAAAATTTGGCATAAAGGCGATGCTCTCGAAGTTTCTTTAACACTAGCCTTAGATGTTCGGCATGTTCTTCCTCGTTCTTGGAGTAGATGAGTATATCATCGAGATAAACTACGATGAATTTATCCAAATACTCCATGAAGATTGAGTTCATTAACCGAGAAAAGGTGGCTGGGGCATTGGTTAATCCGAAGGACATAACGGTGTACTCGTATTGGCCATAACGAGTAACAAAGGCCGTTTTAGAAATGTCCCCGTTTCTGATTTTGATTTGATGGTAGCCCAACCTCAAATCCATCTTGGAGAAGACTGAGGATCCAGCGAGCTGATCATACAGGTCGTTGATCCTGGGAAGTGGATATTTGTTCTTGATTGTGACCAAATTGACAGGTCGGTAATCTACAACCATCCGGTCCGTACCATCCTTCTTCTTGACGAATAGAACGGGGCAAGCCCACGGAGATGAACTAGGTCGGATGAAACCCTTTTTCAAGGATTCATCGAGTTGTTTCTTAAGCTCGGCTAGTTCTAGGGGTGCCATCTTATAAGGTCTTCTAGCAATCGGAACGGTTCCTGGAATGAGGTCTATTATGAACTCAACATCCCTGTCAGGTGGGACACCTGGCAATTCCTCTGGAAAGACATCCGGGAAGTCACGGACTACCGGAACGTCCTCAAGGTCTGGCAAAGGGCTGGCGTTAAGAGAATATAATTGTCGCTTGGCTATTCGAGTCAAAACATTGACTATCTTCCCCGAAGGATGGGTGAGTTGAACAGTCCTAGAGAAGCAATCAATTTTGGCTTGATGAGCTGACATCCAGTCCATACCCAAAATGACATTAATATCTGAAGATTTAAGGGCTATCAAAGATGCAAGGAAAACAAGTCTATCGACTTGGATTTCATTTCCATGGCTTACTCTAGAAGTTTGCCATTTGGATCCCGGAGTTTGAATTACCATGGAGGATGGCAAGTCACAGAATGCAACGTTATGCAAACGAGCATAATTTTCAGATATAAAAGAATGAGAGGCTCCTGTATCGAAAAGAACAGATGCCGGGTGGCAATTAACAAGAAGCGTACCGAGAACGACGTTGGGATCTTCTTGAGCTTCTTCGGCAGAGATACAGTTGACATGGCCACGTGAAGCGGTGACCGGTTTAGCATGGAACACCTTCCCTGTCGGCTTGCCACGGCCAACAGCTTTAGCAGATTGATTGGGGTTGGTCTGGGGACACTCACGCATATAATGACCAGATTCCCCACACTTGAAACAAGTCACGGAACTGGTACGTGGAGGAGCATTATTGGTTGGACCCCCATAGGGCTTGGCTGGAGCAGACTGTTGAGCGGGGCGAGGCGCCTGGAAGGATGGCCTCGGTGTGAACCTGGGTGGCAGGGCGGTGTTGGGTACCCACACGCGGCGCTTCTGAGGACCAGCACCGGATGAGGAACCCGTGTCACGTCCATGCTTGCGTGTTGCGTCATAGTCAGTCTGACCAGTTTCAGCACTGATGGCTTTGTTGACAAGTTTCGAAAAAGATGTGCACTCATGCAGACGGAGGTCGCGGCGAAGCTCAGGACTAAGGCCCTTGCGGAACCTTGCTTGCTTCTTGGCGTCAGTAGAAACTTCCTCGGTTGCATATCGTGCAAGATTACCAAACTCCCTGCTATAGACATCCACAGAAAGTCGGCCTTGGGTGAAATTGCAAAATTCTTCACGCTTACGGTCCATGAGACCCTCCGGAATGTGATGTTCACGGAAAGCTTCGCTGAACTCAGCCCAAGTAGTGACATGGCCCGCTGGGCGCATGGCTCCATAATTCTCCCACCATAGACTGGCGGGGCCTTCAAGATGATATGCAGCAAAGGTGACCTTGTCAGCCTCCGCTACCAACGCAGAACGCAGTTTGTGAGAGATACTGCGAAGCCAGTCATCGGCATCGAGAGGCTCGACGGAGTGGTGGAACGTGGGTGGATGCAATTTGATAAAATCACTGAGTGACACCACGTTAGCCCTCTGATGGTGTGTTGTATTCTGTTCAATACGCTCCAACAAATGGTTTGTCTCCCGCTTGTTTCTCTCAGCTTCCATCATCACCTCGGCTAGTGAAGGAGGATGAGGCAGATTTTCATTCCTGGCTTCACTGCCTTCGGCCTGCTCTTGGGAAGCAGGATTAGCGCGCGTGTTGACCATCCTAGGTAGACAAGACAATGATTTAGTCAGGATGGTAAAATTCCGACATAGGACACATAATGTAAGGAATAACTCGAAATGCAAGATGATCATCCGTATGACATGGTAGATACAGAAACTGCTTCTTTATTCCATCGTCATACACACCATACAGGTTTAGTACAAGACCAAGCAAAGTACTAATACGGTGAAAAGAGGATTACATCTCATCGGAGGCATTCCAAGCTCCTATACATTATTTTTCTACACCTCCGGAAGGAGTACAAACTAGGTCATAACCCACGAGTCACGCGGGACGATAGATGACACAGCTAGTGCGAACTAGTGATGCTACCACTAACTCAGACCGATCCGTAGTAGTCCTCGTAGAAGTCACCTCCATAGCCTGGAAGCTCCACATGTTCATCCGGAAACAGACGGTCTCGCGGAGCTTGTGGTCCATAGGGACTAGGATGAGGTCGTGGACCAACAAACGGTGGCCTGCGGGGACCGCGAGGTGGGGTGATGCCTCCTACATCATGCCAAACCATCACGTCTGGCAGAGCAGATCTCACAGGATAGAGATCGCGCATATCTGAATATCCAGCTTGCACCGCCGGTGCGAACCGAGTCAAAGTGGCCCAGTGGTCAGCACGGGTATTGAAGAGCTCTAACCTTAAGGCCCGATTTTCACGGTCCTTATCCTCGAGCATCTCAGCAGTGGTGCGAGTCCGTGAATCCTCCTGAGTGGAGTCAGCATAGATAGCCTGGAGATACCCTTGTGCTCCCGGATGTGATCCTGGCATATACCGGAAGTCAGAGTCCCGAAATAAACCAGATCTGACTCGCATAATGGTCATCATAGAGTAGGCGGCATCCTGCACAGCCATCTCAATAGTAACCCCGAGTCCATAGGAGCAGTGAAGAGGCTCGGTGGATCCAGGATAAGATGGAAATATCCTGACAGTGCAGAGATACTGGCTTTGATTGAAGTCCCGGAATTGCTCTTTGACCGTGTACTCAGGATACCAACGGTATCCAGCCTCAGTCATTACCCTGACCAACTTAGCAGTATGGCCGGGTACATCTAGGCATCGAGTCAGGCGAACCACTTGATTGAGGTCGCGAGTGGCCATCTGAAAGCACAATCATAATGCAAAGGCATTAGGACTTCTAGCAAAATTTCGGCAGCATAACAGCTGTAATTGCTCAAGAAGGATTTGAGACATTTGACAAAGGATTTCGTACACACTCAACATCACCATATCCAAGTTCTGGAACCATTCTAACAACATAATGTGGTAGTAGAACTGAACTAGGCTGATAACCATCAAACTTATAAGGTACTACTGATTAGTAACACGTGAACCTGATAGAGAGAACAGATCCTAATTCCTTAACCCCCGGTAGAAGAATGGACTGACTCAGATCAGAAAGTCAAAAGGTATAAGGAGTAAAAGAGCCTTACGTTCCAACCCACAAACAATTCCCCTACATATAACTAAAGAATTTCTAGACTCAACATCGACCAGTTTGGCTTGGAGAACCTACAGGCAGTCCGGCTCTGATGCCAACGCTGTCAGGACCCCGACTCGATGTCACGTCGATCTAGCTGGTAACACCTCATATCACTTTGCGGCCTCACGCACGGTATCCCCACGGGTGTCGTCTTACCTTTTTCCCGGGACCGTTTGCGCCTTTTGGCTCACGTATATGATAGTGTCGCTAGCATCCATATGATAAAGAGCCCGGGCTGACATGACTAGTCGTAAACCCAAAGCGGCACAGACTTACAGGGACAGGCATCCATGACCCAGCTTCGAACGTGTCGGTCATCAGCAAGTGGGTCCGGGCTGTAGCACTGGGCTAGCAGGACTCCGGTAAACCGGGCTGTAGCGGGCTAACAGGACTCCGGTACTCAAAGCGTGACATTTCCCCGAAGGGACAGACACAGGAACGAAGAAGGACACATGCCGGCCAGCCTAAGTGTTCCAGAGCAGTAGCAAGCTACCATGGCTCAGCGGTAACACTAGGAGACATTTCCCGGTAAGAGAGGCTACTCAAGATAAACAACTAGATAGTCAGATCCCACACATACCAAGCATTTCAATCATACACACAATATGCTCGATATGTGCAAATACAACGAAGCATCACAACATGACTCTATGACACAAGTACTTTATTAAAGGCTCAGGGAGCCATACATATCATACACAAAGGTACGGGTCTCACGACCCAACATACAAGTCATACAGTCATACAAGCCAACAGCGGAAGTACTTTGTCTGGGTACAGACAACTAGTAAAATAAAAGAGGCTTGGAAGCCTAACTATACTACGTGGTCCATCACAAGCTCAGGGTCACGACCTGGGTCTTTAGCCTACTCGTTGATGTCAACGTCTACATAGAACCCATCAGAAGGGGTTGCAGCGTCTTCTGTAAAAATGTAGATTATAGCAACATGAGTACAAAGGTACTCAGCAAGACTTACATCAGAACCTACATACATGCACAGTATCAAGAAGGGTTGGTGGAGTTATTGCAGCAAGCCAGCTTTGACTCTTGGCTAGGCTATCCTATGATACTCCAACTTGAAATAGTTTTGCGCACACGAGTCCACTACTCACCACTTCAATACACTACCGAGGATCCACCTCCGTCTTCCTACGGAAGGGCCATCCTCGGCACTCACTCTTATCTTGAGGCTTTTAGTAGTTTCCATTTACTTGTCTATGAACTGTATAGGCAACCAAGTAGTCCTTTACCGCGGACGCGGCTATTCGAATAGATCATGTTAACCCTGCAGGGGTGTACTTCGTCATACATGTTTCCACCACTTAGCGTCTGCACACGACATGTGCTCGGCAGACTTCAAGCGAAAGCCGACGTGGGTGTAGACCACGACCTACCTAAACACTTAAGCCTCTAGTCCAGGTTTATCGCCTATTCAGGTTCCATCCGCAGGGAGTCCGGCCGAGGTTTCCCATACGGCCCCGAACGATGTGAACAGGGTTCCCGAGATACCTAACGGGTATTCGGTACACCGTGCCACGTACCTACCGCATCATAGCCCACCCCTACGGTCAGCACTGTCCACGGCCTCCAGTAGGCTACAAACACCAGAAACTACTTGCAACTCCTGGACAGAGAGCTAGGGTGAATAAGAAGTCGAGCGGGGTCATATTTCAGGGCCCAATGTATGGTAGTAGCTGATTCTTAAATCACACATACAGATCTCAGTGCTTAAGGTCGGCTTCAATGAAACAACCCACCATGTACTCCTACATGGCCTCTCATCGATACCTTTACCAAATCGTGTTCACCACACCACTCTCATTACCGACATTAACATTTCACTCTAGCCCATCACCCAGATGAACCAGACCTGACACGACTCTAAGCATAGCAGGCATAGCAAGGTAGGAACAACACATACACATGGCTCAATCAACTCCTACACATGCTAGTGGGTTTCATCTAGTTACTGTGGCAATGACAGGTCATGCAGAGGAAATGGGTTCAACTACCGTAGCACACAGCAGTTTGAATCGCGTTGTCTTAATGCAGTAAAAGAGAGCAGGAGCGAGAACATGGGATTGTATCAATATGATCAAATGGTTGGTTGCTTGCCTGATGGTTCGATGCACGGATACGGTTCTTCGTTAGGGTAATCACGGTACTCCTCGGGGACAGAACCTGTCGCAAAGGACATCGATACACAAACATTACCAAACAATATGCAACAATATGATGCATGCATGAAACATGGCAATATGAGTGTGTTGGGCTAATGCAACTAAAACCAGAAGGGTTTGAACAAATTTGAATCAAAGATTCAAATTTCAAATTCAAATATGGCCTTTTAAAGTGCTTTTCCTTGTTCTGATTAAAACATCAATTTAACTTGTTTGATCATGCATGAAAATAGTACAGATGGATAGATTGGATTTTTCTGATCATTTTTCATATATAATTTGTCCAATTTGGAGTTACAGAATAAAAGTTATGAATTTTTGAAGTTTAATTAATATTCTGGAATTTCCTGATTTAATTTCAATCCAGAAATATAATTATTGCGCCAGCATGACGTCAGCATGACGTCAGTGGTCAACTGTGGCTGGTTGAAGTCAAACCTGACGTGTGGGGGCCACACGTCAGTGACAGGGGGGTTAAACAGATTTAAATTAATACTAATTACTAATTAGTGGCGCTGGGGCCCACTGTCAGTGTCAGGGGGGGTTGACTAACAGTAGTTAGCGCTAACCTAACCACCTGGCCGACAGGGCCCACGCGTCAGTGACCCTGGGGGGTCAAACCCCAGGTCGGTCAAGTCAAACCCCACCGGCGACATGACGCCGGCGAGATCCGAGACGGCGGCGAGAGTGCTTTTTGCCATTCCGGCGACCAAATGGACGGCGGAAGGCATCTACGTGTTGCTGAGGCTGAGCCGCGTCTATTGGTGGTGGTGGTTGGGCTCGAGGTGGCCGGAGTTGACGGCGGCGAGCTCGGCTGCGGCGGCCGGAGTTCGGGTGCGGTCGGGATCAGTGTTGCAGGGGGTTTGGGGAGGCGTTGGTGCGTTCTACGTGCTCCTGGTGATGTGTGGAGCACGATGGTGAGCTCGGTTGGGCGCTACGGCGACCGTGGCCACGACGGCGACATCGCCGGCGGCGTGGAGCTCTCGGTCGAGGTGGAGCTAGGGCCTAGGGGTCGGGAGAGACCAGGGAAGAAGGGGGAAACGCTCCGGGGGCTCACCGCGGTTGCAGTGGGCGTCGAAGCGGGCTCGGGGACGCGCCGGAGACGACGAATTTGACGGCGACGGTGGTCGGAGTCCGAAGAGGGGAACGGCGACGTGGCGGCGATGCAGGGCTTCCAGGGACCCGTGGAGCGGTGGGGAGGAAGAGGGAGTTGTGGCGGAGCTTCTGAGCTAACCGGGGGAGCGAGGGGTGGCCGGGGACGATGGCTATGGCGAACGGCGGCGACGGTCGTGTTCGGCCGAGCGAGAGAGAGAGCGAGAGAGAGGAAGGAGAGAGCCGGGGAGAGTGAGAGAGAGCAGGGGGGATCGGGACGGGCTGCGGGCATCGTCCACGCGGCCAGGAGGGCGTCGGCAAGCAGGAGGTGGCCGCGCGGCCGCGCGCGCACGAGCACGCAGCAGCTTCGGGGCGTGGGGAGGAAGACGACGGGGAGCTACAGTGCTGGGCTGGGTCGGTTGCTGGCTGGGCCGGCCGGCTGGCTGGGCCGCACAGGTAAGTCTTCCCCTTTCTTTTCTGTTTTCTGTTTTTATTTAATATATCTGCAACTTTGTTGAATTAAATAAAATACCTAGGCAACTCCAAAAATCACCAAACTACTCCTGGTCCAAAGTTGGATTATTTCCAACATGAAACATTTTAGTTTGGAGATATTTGAGCATTTAAATATTTTATATTGTTTTAAATGCCCAAATTCAAATATCTATGATTTAATTCAAAAACCCTAGGATGGCCTAGGAAAATGTGCACCACTTTTGGCAGAGGTTCTGAACCAAGGCAAAAATGATGGGCATTTTAGAAGGGCATTTCAGGTTCATTGAAAATTATTTTAGTAAACCCTAGTTGGTTTCAGAGGGGACTGGGGGTTCTGTCATCCCCATTTCAAGTTTCTGATGAAAGAGTAAACATGATGCAACACTCTAATGCATGACTAGCTAGGGTGTGACAACAGTGCCGCCGCAAGGCGGCTCATCACTGTAGCCTTACCTTCTCTTGTCTCCTTAATGAAGCACCTCCTTGGAGGGAGAGAGCTGGCCGGCTATTGGAAGCCGGCCATACCCTTGGCCGACTGTGGGAAGCCTGGACGGCTTTGGGATCTCCCTGACCGAGGGGGCCCGCCACCCATGGGTCGTACTGACCGCTCGCCGTGGGTGACGTCACGATCATCGTGGCAACAGTGCCGCGCCGGACGGGTGATGGCCGCCCAGTACGGTGCACTGTGGCCATGCGTGCGCCGGGATTCGGGGGTGGCAGGCTTTACTGTAGCCACGCCCCATCGCGTCGCCGTTATGTGGGGGAAGATTCTGAGGGCAAGATCTTAGTCGCCTGCTGAGGGGCCGGCTCCTGGGAGTCGGCCCTTTCATGACCGGCTTCTGGAATTCGGCCTTCTCATGGTCTTGTTTCTCAAGGATTTCAGGGCTGGGCCGCCTTCGCGCAGCCGGCTTGAGAGGTAGCCGGCTGGGGGAAAGCGGCCCCATTTCTTGGACGCTCAAAGGCTTGAGCGGTCTATAATTTTTCTGAAGTGCCAGGGGGAGCTGGCTAGGCTACCCGTGGTCATTTACTCCGACAGCGTGCTTGGAACAGCGAGTCCATGAATGAGCTCATCAATAACCTTTGTATGTTCGTTCCTCCAGATAGCTGGGCTCTGAGGGCTATGGCATGGATTAAGAAGCCATCCACCATACCGAAGGTGATCGGTGTTGAGATACCAGCGCTGGAACCGGAGTTGTACTATTCGTCGCCACCAAGGACGCTGCGGACCACGTTAGGGATGTACCTGTATCGAGTGTTCGTGTATGTAAAAGAAGTGGTCAATCCATCAATCAAAGTCTTGGGACCGCCGCTGGTGCCTGGGTCCGTCGACAACGTCCATTACAGGAGTCAACGTCAGACTTTCCCCGTGTTGCTTGGAACGATGGATGGCACATGGCCTGCTCCATCTCACGGAGGAGACCACTGCTTCTTTGGGAGAAGAGGCAGGGTTGGCTGCCTGGATGTGTTCTAATTTGAGGTGACAACTGAATCTTGTTAGATAATAGTTAAATCCGAGCTATGCGTGTGAAGCACTGATGTGCCAGTACATTTGATTGTGACATGTTTTATTTTTTTACCTGAACTTTTTTTAGAAAGGGTTGTACGTCAACTTAATGTTCAAGTAGAACTTGTATATGGTGTTGTTTGTCTGTTTTCTTTGCACAACATTCAAGATATTTCCTCGTCATTGATAAAGACATGAACAGTTATGTACAAGTTCATTGGTTTCAACATAGCCCTACTACCCGTAGCGATCCACTGCTTCCACCCTGATTGTGCCGCCTGTGTGAAATATTTGTATGCAAGTTCGGTGTGCTATGATGTTCTATATGATTGTTTCAACTATATAAGTTTTTAATGAGCATCATCAATGCATATGGCTGAAAGATGTATTTACGAGCATCAACCGATGTGTGTCTCTCTCTCTCACACACACACACGCACACAAACACACACACGGGCACAAGGGGGACCCGTTGAATTATTTCTTCGCTTGTGCCAGCTTTTAATTAGGTTCCACTATACTCTAACGTTTTTCTTAAGTTAGTAATTGAGCTCAATGACTTCAAAAAGTTGTACAAAACCCTTGTTTGGGCTTTTTCGGTGTCGCTGAATGTGGGATGAGTAGCCATGTAAGGTTGTACTATACTACACGGGCCTTTTTTCAACATCAGCAATGCAACTGGGCTAACAGTTATACACAATACCAAGGTCAACTTGTTATTCTCCACCCCGCTGGGCTGCAAATCTTTCCTAGGAGGGATGCATTAAGCTTAACAAGAAAATGGGATTTAATAAATAATAAATGGAATGTAATTATAAAAACTGGGCAGTAATTATAAAAAAATGCACCAAACACGTAATTAGTTTAAAAAATATATTATTTTGGAATTTGAAAATTTTAATTCGATTACTTGTTGCGAGCGCAATATTTCATTGGATTTTTACGTAATACAAATTTATTTTGAAATTATATTTAATCTGACTAGCAATTTTGGGATAAAAATATTTCGGATCCCATCAAAATGTGGTAAATTTTATTGAATTCTGTTTTGAGCAGTTGGTTGAAATTATTAATCGTTGTCCTAGCTAGAAAATGGGCTATACTTTTAACAAACTGTAAATGGGCTGTAGTAAATTCCACTAGAATTCAGAAATGGGATGTACATTCTTACAAATCGCAAATGGCTATATGTTCTCTGCCACACACTTGTGGGACTACTAAGTTGACGCGTCCCCTAGAAAACAAAAACTAAGTTGATGTGTATGGCTTTGTCAACTTATAGTGAACACACGGTTCTAGCAGCAGTGGCCATTGGATGTCCATCCAACAGATGTCGTGCTTCTTCTTCAATCTCGGATATTCTTGCTTCAGCCGCCCAAAAAATGATTCCTCCCCCTAACATCTGGGGCGCACCATTTCGGAGGCTGACCTGTTGGCCTAATAAGTTGACGCGTACCAAGGGCTTTGTCAACTTAGTCAATATAAACGATTCTAGCTATAGTGACCGTACGATGTCCATCCAACGGCCGTCGTGCTTCTTCAACCTCTGGTCTTCTTGCTCCAGCCACCCAAACCATCACTGGTTGTGTGACGTGCTCCTGCCTCCCATGGCTAGCTGTGATGTCACGGATGCCTCACCGCCCCAACAACTCCCACTGCTGGCCAGACCATCCCTCTTGTCACCCACATCCCTCCACTATTGTGGCCTCGCCGCCTTCGGGTCATTCCCTTCCTATGTCTCCCCATCGTCCATCGCGCTGGTGTTCTTGGCACGGTGTGGTCAACGTTGTCAACAAACGACAAAATCGGAAGAGGGATGTACATGGAGAGGCTGATAGTTGGGACCCACATGGTCCATGGCCACACACAAGCAAGTACCTCCTTATTACGCCAAAAAGAATGAATACTCCCGCTGACAGCTCAGACCCACCAGCTCTATATTCGCATGCAAGGAAGTGCCTCCTTATTACGCACAAAAAAATGAATACTCCCCCTGCTAGCTGGGACCCACCATAGTGGGAGGCTGACTTGTGGGCCTATTAAGTTGACGCGGAAGTAGAGATTTGTGAACTTAGTCAACAAACAATTCTATCACCAGTCACCATTGGATTGTTAACATCCAACGGTCGTCGTACTTCTTCAACCTCTGATTTTCTTGCTCCAGCCATCCAAACCACCACGTGCTCTTGCCTTCTGTGGCTGGCTGTGCTGGCGCAGAGGCCTCACCGCCCCTACTACTGTTGGCCAGGCCCTGCGGGGACGACAACCTCACACCGTAGCCGAACCAGTGAACCCTCGTACTCCTCTCCATGTGGGCATCCACTATCGCGTCAACCCTGGTTCCATATCATCCCCTTCCTAGGCCTCGCCGTCGTCCACCGCCTTGGTGCTCTCGACACGGCGTGGTCAATGTCGCCAACGAATGACTTCCACCAGAAGAGTACTGTACGTGGAGAGGCTGACAACTGGGTCCATGGTCCCAGTAAGGAAGTGCCTCCTTATTACGTGCAAAATAATGATTCCTCCACCTGATAGCAGGGACGCACCGGACGGGCCACCGTATTTCGTGAAAAAATGTTTCCCCCCTGACTGCTGGGACCCACCAACTACATCTTTGCACGCAAGGAAGTGCGTCCATATTACGGGCAAAAAAATGATTCGCCCATGACTACTGGGACCCACCAGCTACATCTTCGCACACAAGGAAGTGCCTGACAGTCGGGACCCACCTGGTCAAAGTGTACGTGGTGTTGTCATTTTGGTTGCCAACGTGTACGTACATACTGGTCGATCAGTCTGTCTGCAGGCTGCAGCGATGAATCATGGCCGTGTAAGGAAGGGCACGTGTTGTAGTAGAGGCGCGCACGTGTCGTAGTAGAGGCGCACATGTGTCATAGTAGAGGCGCGCCCGCAGCATGTGACGCAATCCCGTTAATATCGTGTACATGTATGTATAGCAGCCAGGGTGCAAGAAAGTAAATACGGCCACGTACATACATACGGGCGGGGTCTCGAACGCCCACTCGTGCATATGTACGGCCGGGGCTCGTGTAAATGGCTCGGTCGGAACAGAGAAACTGCGTCGTCGTAGTGTTTATCGGGAGCCAACCGGCTTGGACAGAACAACCGATCGAAACAAGGCCTGGCGTACCATAGAACGGAGGAAACGGCCTTGTGTTCGACCGGCCACAGTCGAAACGGGATCCTGTTCATCAGGAGGGGTCTAGCGTACCGCAAAATGGAGGAAACAGACTTCTCTTGGACCTCCTACGGTCAAAACGGGGTCCTGTTGATTGGGAGGGGTGTGGCGTACCGCAAAACGGAGGAAACAGACTTGTGTTGGAGCACTACTGTCGAAAAGGGGGTCCTGTTCCTCGGGAGTGGTGCAGCATACCACAAAACGGGACTCCACGCGATACTGTTCATCTCCACCGTCGACTGTCTCCATGGGCTACTGTTTATCCACCACCGACCTCCTCTAGCCTTCACCTGCGACTGTTCATCCACAGGCTCCTATTCATCCAGCCTCCACCGCTCCTCCACCGGCTACTGTTCAACCAACCCTCTCCACGGGGCCCTGTTCAACCACCCCTCCACGGGCTACTGTTCATCCAGCCATCCACCGGCTACTGTTCATCCAGCCCTCCACGGGGTCCTGTTCATCCACCCCAACCGGCTCGATCGGGCTCCTGTTCATCCTATGGCAATAGCCTCTAGTACCACGGGGTCCTGTTCCTCCAACCCCCCACCGGGAATAGTTCACACAAACCCTCGCCCCCAAACAACACTCACTGTTCATCCAGAGGCAACATCGATCGGCTTCAGTTAGCAGCAGTAGTGAAGGAAACACTCGGGTTCAGTTAATAGCAAGGGATCGATCGGGGTTCAGTAACGTAGCTAGTGCAATCGCTCGGGTTCAGTTAGAGCCCAATTCCTCGCTCGGGTTTAGTTAGAGCGCAACGCCTCACACACAAGCGTGTACGTGTACAAGAGAAACGCGCAAACCTCCATGCATCGCTCGGCCCCCGACCACCCACCGTAACAGGGAACTCCCCGATATTTTCCATGCCCTCGCTTCTACCATGGGTTTTTCCGTCATGGACGGCCCAAAGAATGTAATGCTACTACGTCTCCGGCCCGCCCAGGACGAAAAGCCCATTTTCTGTCATGATTTTTTGTCATAGAAGTAGGAGCCCACCACATCTATGATGATACCGGGCTTTTTCACAATTATCCTCATAGAAGTGTCATTAGCATGACAGGAAAAAAAACTCGCTCGGCCCAAAATATCACGGATGTGTATTTTTTTGTAGTGCCCCGCGGCAGAGCGAGCTCCTCCGAACATTCTCTGATGACGATGACGCCGGCGAGCACCCAGTCAGGGAGTCGCCGCTCTCCACCGAGGTCACCATGAGGTCCGGGGGCACCCCTGGAAGAGGCTGAGGAAGGGGATCTCGAAGAAGGATAGGATCGGCGCTGATTCCTCAAGGCAACGACTCCACCTTGCCGTCGTCCGCCACCATCGCAGAGCCGGCCACGTGCTCGTCCGTCCCTGAGAGCGCGACAACACCCGTGCCCGGGAAGCTTGTGCTCCTGTGCAGGAAGAGGGAATATGTCGCCGAGGATCAATAAGTGTATCTCCTTGCCCTTGCTCTTGGATCATGACACAGTACTCAATCTCTCTATCTTGATGCCAGGCTGACGTCGCCGATGAAGAGGAAGAAGGAGGACGCCGGAGCCGCCGTGGCCCAGCGACTTGCCACGGTTGCAACGACTCCAGCGGAAAAGGACGATGCTACCTCCCGTGCCCCTGCGGAGAGGTTGCCCTCCCAAGGCTCAAGAGCCCAACCTCAGGAGAAGGCGATCGCTACGGCCGAGGTGACTCTGGAGGCACTCGCACTTAGCGCGCCGGCTGAGGACCCGAAGGCTCCGGAGCCCCCTACCCTGTCTGCTGCTGCTGCTTCACCAGGCTTAATGTCGGTGCCGCTTTCTCCCCTAGCCATTATGCCGACAGGCCATGGTTCTTCTGCCGTGCCTGGTGCCTGGAGGAGGGCTTCTCTGCACTGGACCATCTTCAGGGCAATCTTCAGGGCGCCGACCGGTGCCGGGCGTCGGGACTCCTAGTGCTGATCTCGGGGTGGCTCCAGACCGACGCATCCGTCAGGGCGGCCTAGGCCCAGGCCGTGGCAGCCTCAGAGGAGGGCCGGAAGGTGGCCGGCCTAGCCGTAGCCACCCGCAACGTGCCGGTGAAGGATGCCAAGGCCGCTGAAGAGTGCTTCCACGCGGCGGAGGCCGAGCTGGAAAGTCTTTGTGGCGAGCAGGCCACCTGCGCCCCCATCTCGAGGAGTAGGAGGAGAAGATGAAGACCCGGGACGCGGCGATCGTCAACCGTGACGCCGAGCAGGAGCAAGTAGCCCGGGAACAGGCTTCGAAGCGCGGCCACCTGGACAAGCTGAAGGAGGAGGTGGAGGCGGCTCAGGTGTTCCACACTAAGCTTGTCTCTGACAATGAAGCCCGGATGGGGACTAGGGATAAGTGCCTCGCTACTGCTGAGAAGAGGCCGCCATGGAGCGTGCCGCTTCGGACTCCCTCGAGCTGAGGTCCCACAAGGCGCTGCCGGATCTCTACGGGAGTGGGTATAAGGAGCCGTTGGTGACTTCGGAGGAAGGCCCCGGCAAGCTGCTCCTCATGCTCGTCAAGGCATTGTCATCGGAGTGGGCCCCATGGTGGAGGAGGAGGCCCGCGCGCTTTCTACCTCAGCCATGACGCGCGTCTTCAGCCACCTCTATCTCTGGGACACCAGCTTAGACCTTGGTGCCTTGCTCGTGCCTGTGGATCCCGAGTCCTATATTGCCGCTGCCGAGGCCGTGAAGGGTCAGGTGGAGGCCCTGCTGCGAAGTTCCTCGGCTTGGACCCCGTGACCACGGCTAGTGACAAGGACGGCGGCGACGTCGTCGATGACTGGTCTCGCCAAGCAGGCGATGGCGGAGTCCAAGGCTGAAGAAGAAGCTTGATGGTTGCGCTCCAATCTGTTCAAGTCCTGCAACATGTATCGTGCCTTGTGGAGGCGTAAGAACTAGTGCTTGGTACTCTTAAGAAACAATATGTTTTGTAATAACTTTCTAGGGTTCTCCGATCTCCTTTTCGTTTGCTTTAGCGTTCTGCATTGGCAGGGCCCGGCGCCGCGCATACCTCAGCCGCCATTGGGTCGTCCAGATCACCAAGACGAGACTAAGGGGTGAGGGGCTACGTGACCAGTTAGGCTCCTGAGTCGCGATGCTCAGGAGTCCCCCTTGACATGCAAACAGCCCTCCAGAAGGAGATGCGAGAGTAGGCCTTAGCGTTCTACGTTGGTAGGGCCCTGCCCCGCACATACCTCAGTCGCCGTTGGAGCGTCCGGGTCACCAGGACGAGACCAAGGGGTGAGGGGCTACATGACCAGTTAGGCTCCTGCGTCACGATGATCAAGAGTCCCCCTTGACATATGAACAAACCTCCATACCTTTCCTTGTCGGGCTCTCGCTCGGGAGGGGTGCGCGAATACGAGGTCCGTGGAACCTGGTGAGGTGGCGTACGCTAGGCGTGACCTGAGTGTAGCCCCCGTGCCCATCCCCCTCGTGCAACTCTCCCAAGGTCAAAGCAGCGCGGTGAGGCTGAGCACCGAGCCTGGTGGCTCCCTGAGGTTAACGCAACCATGAGGCCACCCTCAGTTGTTTATCACCAGCGCGGAGCATGGCGCTTTCGCTCTTGCACAGGCATAGCCACTCCTCCACCGTGTCGACTGCCAGCACGGAGCATGGTTCTTGCACTGGTACGTGGGTGGTAGCCTGTAACGACCCGAGACTGATGCTTCAGACGCCTCCCAAATTTTGTTTCGTTGTCGAGTGTGTTTTATTTGTTTGTTGCATTTCATCATCGCGTCATCCACGTTGCATTCGCATGTTTTCATAAAACATGTAGTCGTTTGTAGTTGTCGCTTCTTCCTCGTCTCCGTTGACGTTCGTCAGGTCTCTTTGTCTTTTTCGGCCTCTCTCATACCCCCTCTCATGCGCGTCCAAAAACTGCTCTGAACCTAAAGCGGGCTGTCGTGATCGATGGGTCTGGATCATCCCAAACATCCCTAATAAATCTTTGGTTCTCCGTTAGACTCTCCAAGCCTATTTTTCTCAAACAGTCTGATTATGATCGGAGGGCCCGAGTAGCCCCTAAGCTTATCTACCTGCTATATATGTAGACCAAACCCTAAAATCTAGGGAGATGTCCCATCCATCCTGTCTTGTGCCGCCACTCTAGCAAATCCCTCTCGGGATCTCCCCTGCCAGATCCGATCCAGCCAACCACCCACAGCTATCTCCCTCCTTGATTTCATCCTCGACCCAATCCCCTCGCAGCCAGTCCCCTCCTTCCTGATTTTTCAGCGCCGCCCAATCGCCGCAGCCATCCATCAATCCGATCCAGGCGTAGCTCACTCCGAGCTCCTCTGCTCACTCGTCCCTGAGCAACTCGCTCCATCAGCTCCGCCTCCTCAAGCACCAGGACCCCCAAGGCCGGTCTTTTGCAGTTCGTCGTCACCGGCCACCCAAGCACCAGCAGCAGCGTCGGACCTCTCTGCCTCCCTCTGCCATTCTTGCTTCCTGGTTCCCTTGCTGCTTCTTCTCTGCTCCCTCAGACTCATCTCGCAGGTCTGTCTGGTTTAGGAACCAAAGCACCCTGTGCCTACTCGCCTTGACGCCATGCATGCCCGCCCGAGCCCCGCTGGCCACAAGTCGCCGTCAGAGCTGTTGTCTCCGCCCGTTTCCCAGTCGTCCTCGACCGCCCCTCAGCTCCGTCTGCATCGTCGTTGCCCGGATTCGGCGCCGGCCAGCCGGATCCGTCCCGTCCCCACCTCCCCTGCCTTCCCTGTAGCCTGCCGCCGCTCCCCTTCATGTCCCGTGCTGCCACGCTGGCACGACCGCGTTGACCATCGGTCGTTGCCAGGAGAAGACGACCACACGAGCTTGCCCGCTCCCGTTCGCCTTCTAGGCCACATCGCCGCGCCAAGGCCAACCTCCTCTGCCTCCTTGTCTGGGCCTTGGCCCATGGTGAGCTGCCCACCTAGTGCCTATTCTTGTTGGGCCCGTGTTTAGATTCGGCCCGATGCAGTTTTTTCCTCTATACAATTTTAGCTATTTATCCAGAGAGTGCAGTTTTGTAGAAAAACCCTCCACGTTCATGCATATCATAACTCACCAACCATGCATCGGATTAAAATGATTTAAACATGTAAAATGCTTAGAATTTCATCTAGTTTCACAATATGCCACTTTCATCCATGTTTAAAATGTTTAAACTGTTGTTTGCATTAATTTGCTAAATGACATGTTAAAATGGTTTATTTCATAACTAAATAAACGTAGCTCTGAATTAAATAAACTTTATATGTAAATGGTGTAGAAAAATGTATAGATTAATATGGTGACATTAATTTGCATGTTTAACAACTCTAAAATATGGTTTAGGGAAGAACAGTACCAAATTCGAAATATGCATCTTGGTTTTTTTCCGGAATTTTTGTTTGTTGTTCCGGCCTCATTTAAACTTGCCTAGCTGGGTAGTTTTATCATGCTTCACCTCTTACCATGTTTAAACACATTTAATATTGTTGAGTACCTAAACAAGAATGAACTAAATATTTGATGTGGTGTAGCTCCACTTAATTTGTATTTTTGTTTGTTGCACTTTGCCATGCCATGTCTCATTAAACCGGACATGCATCATGCCATGATTATGCTTGTTGGTTTACCATGTTGTTTGGTTCTTTCCAGTGTTGCTTCTTCTTGATATTTCCGGTTAAGTTGCGATTGTGAAGACCCGTTCGACTACATAGGTTCGCCTACTTCATGGATTCGGTCTTCTACTTAGCGGGATTTCACGCAAGATGACCGTCACCTTGGATCTCGGTACTATCTTTGCTATGCTAGTTGTCTCGATGCTATTGCTATGTCGCGCTACCCACCACTTGTTTCATAAGCCTCCCAAATTGCCATGATAGACTCTAACCTTTTTCCACCATCCAAGCGAAATGTTGTTTTGGCTATGTTACCGCTTTGCTCAGCCCCTCTTATAGCGTTGCTTATTGCAGGTGCAGTTGCAGGTTGTTCCATGTTGGGAGATGGATATCATGGGATGTGTCACAATATCTCTTATTTAATTAATGTATCTATATACTTGGTAAAGGGTGGAAGGCTCGGCCTTTTGCCTGGTGTTTTGTTCCACTCTTGCCGCCCTAGTTTCCGTCATACCGGTGTTATGTTCCTTGATTTTGCTTTCCTAATATGCTGAGGGTTTATGGGCCCCTCTTGATAGTTCGCTTTCAATAAAACTCTCCATCAAGGCCCAACATTGGTTTTATCATTTGCCTAATAACAACTAAAACTTGCATAGGGACCCGCCGGCACCAGAAGTCTCTTAATAAACCCCCCAGACCAGCGCTCCTCATGAGTGTTCGTCCACCTACCTAGCAGTCGGCGGTGTCGCCTCGGGGAAACCCGATGGTATTTTGGCTACCGTCCACTTACCATAGACGGTGTTGTCTTGAGAACGAGATAAACGCGGCTCCTATCGGGGTATCAACGCACCGGGTGGTCTTGTTGGTTTTGTTTTACCATGGTCGAAATGTCTTGTGCACCGGGATCCCGAGTTTGATCGGATGTCCCGCGATGGAGGATTGTCTCTGCGGATCATGAGATCTACATGGGATAAGTTGGGACACCCCTGCAGGGTTTAAACTTTCAAGAGTCATGCCCGCGGTTATGTGGCAGATGGGAATTTGTTAATATCCGGTTGTAGTAGACTTGAACTAAACTCAATTAAAATACACAAACTGCGTGCGTAACTGTGATTGTCTCTTCTAGGGTGTGTTCGAGAAGAGAACATGGTTGACTTATGTTTGACCGTAAGTACTTCAAGATCACTTCTTGGTCATTACTAGTTTGCGACCGTTGCGTAGTTCCTCATCTTATTCCTGTACTCGTAAGTTAGCCAGCATACAATGCTTAGTCGCTTGCTGCCACCTCACCACTTATCTATTCCACACCCATTAAGCTTTGCTAGTCTTGATACCCATCGTAAAGGGATTGCCGAGTCCTCGTGGCTCATAGATTAGTACAACAACAGTTGTAGGTACAAGTAATGCGATGATCATGACGCGAGAGGGATGCTTACTTGTTTTGGAGTTATTCTGCTCCTTCTTCTTTGATCAAGGGATAGGTTCCGGGTCGGGGAGCCTGGGATTAGCAGGGCGGATGTCGTTCTTCTTTTTCGTTTGATTTCATCCGTAGTCGGATCCTACTCTTCTGTATGATGATCGACATGTATTGATGTACTGTTGTATTCATGTTTAAGCTTGTGGCGAGTGTAAGCCTTTATCTTTTATTCTCATCTATTCATTACATGGTATGTTGTAATGATATCCACCTTTCTATGCGCTAGAAATGCGGTTGTGCCCCAATCATGAGTTCATCACGTGATTGGGATAGAATCGCATCTTCGGCGCTACAAGTTGGTATCAGAGCCTTACCGACCTTAGGAGCCCCCTTGATTGATAAAACCACTGCCGTTATTGAGTCTAAATAAAACTATCTTGAGTCCTAGTTATATTGGAGAGTAGGAATTCCTTTTACTCCTTATCCCCTTAGTCGCTCTGGTGAGGACTCGTGACGTTGGTGTTTTCCCACTATTCTATCCTTTTTCACTCTAATTTTTTTAGGATGATGCGGGTATTGTGGAATCGGTTCGATATCATTGTGATGGGAATTCTGTCTTGGTGCCTCCTGACATTTAGGGGTTGTGGCAGTGTCCTGGGGAGTTGAGATCCAAGGTGTTTTTGTCACAGTGATTATCATTTCAGTTCCGGAATACCAGAGGTCACCGGCATCGAAAACACTTCTATACTCTTTGTGGTGAGAGTAGTTTGACGACACCCAGTACTTGGGAGAGTGATCATATGTATTGCCACATCTAGTATATCGGATGTTTTCGATGGTCTGAGGTACACGATTTCCGAGGTTTTCTTTGTTATGTGTTGACGGATGGATATAGTTGGAGTGTAGGATTTGTTAGTTGTGTTAGATATTTGTGGCTCCCTGTATCCCCAACAACAGATTGCATAAACAGAATTTTTTTGGAGTTAATAGGTGGGAATTCAAGTAGTTACCCAGGATATCTTTCCGATAAATGCATGATATGAGATTGGGGTTCGACCTCTAGTGGTCCGCCTATCCACGGTTGGTTTTACAGTGGTCTCATTGTGTCTTAAAGAGTCCTTGGCTATGCTGACTTGGGGACGCTTCATATGTCATGTGCACTGCCTTGTACATGATGGTGATGTACGATCGAGCCCGTGTGGTCCCCACCACGAAAACTTCGGATGAAATCTCTATCATATGTTTGTTCCGTCTTATTCTCCAAGCCAATCCTTTGTTTTCTTTTATTCGTGGTATTCAGTTGCTTCGATGTCAAGTGTTGATCCATACCTTCCTTAAATGGTGTTTTCATATTTCTATGGGAGTGCTAATCCTTCTTGATCATTGAGGTTATCATGTCAATCCCTTTTCGACCGGTGCACTTCTCTTCATGTTATTCCATACGGGCGCCGTTGAGGAGCCTGAGGATTCGTCCGTTTCATCTGTCCGGAGTTGCATTTGTTTTTCCCACCCTCCCACCCTTTTCTTCAAGGACTCGAATTTCTTGATCAAGTATCCTTTTATTTATGTGAAGCTTTATCATCCTTTACTCCCAAGTTTTTCATCCGCGGTTCCTTCGTGAAGATACTAAGGAAGCTTCAACTTCATCATTCTTCATTCTCATTTTCTTTTCTGGTGGATTCAATTTAACCTTCTGTGTTGATCATATCTCTTCCTCTTGTTTCACGGGATTTTTTCACGTTGGAATTTCTTATCCAAGGCTCTCTTATTTATTCATCTCCCTCTATTTCTTCTCCAGAGTGTTGAAGATATCTCAGAAGATTCCTGTTTGCGTTCTAATTATTTTGAGGTTGTCTCCTCATTCAAGTCTTTGAATTGTTTCGGTGCACCGTCTCTTCTACAATCCTTTCCAATGGTGCTTCTTTTTAGTGGGCCCTAACCCACAGGTTTATCCCTAGTATTTTACTTGACTCTTCTATTTTTTCCGAAGCTATTCTCAGATTCTTTTTAAAGTTTGATGTAAGAATGAATTTTCATCAGTCAGATGTCTTCTTCAAGATCGCTTTCAAATTCTTTTGATCATTGGTTCAACCCTTCTATTCTTCATTTCAGAGCGCCTCAACAATTCATGGTGGTGTTTCTCGTCGTCATTCTCGGATTTTGAAGACCGAAGAAGAGTTTCTCTTAAATCTTGGTCCATTATCTTGAAGATTCATGGTTTTAGCTTGTTGCCATCCTCTCGTAATTGTTTTTGATTGTGAGAATTCTTTTCACCCATCCGGAGCAATTCAAGATTCTTTTCAGTTTCATTCTCTAGAGCCCATCATCTCGGAATGATTTTTCATTCCCAATTTTCAACTCTCGTTCTCTAATTCTTCACGGTGATTCGTTCTCTTATCTTCGTTCGTTTTCATTACTTACGGTGGTTCATTGAAGACCTTCCTAAGTTGTGCTATATCTGTCCTTGGTCCTTTTTTCAAGAGCAATAAGTTGCATGCCAAATCCGTCTGTCGTCAATTAAAATTGATGAGGATAAGCATGACATAATTATTATTCCTATTTCATCAAGGTGATTTAATCCTTTCTTCCAGAGATTTCTCATGATGAATAAATTCTTGGTTCAAGTGTTTCATCTTTTCCTTTTTCTAGAGTTGCAACTTTTCTCATTATATCATCATTGAGCTCCATCTAAATCATTGCAAGGCTTCTACTGGAGTTCTATTCAACTTTCCTTTCGTTTGATCATTCTTTTATTACCATAATTCTCACGAAGGCTCAAAATTGTGGTTCGTCAAGGATTCCTTTCATTCTACAATTGTTCGTCAAGTTTGTCTCGAAGTTAAGATCTTCCAAGCTATACTCTAAAATAAACATGGTGCTCAACACATGTTTTTGTTTTGAGGAGTTCAAGCATTCTTCATCTTGCATCCGAATTGCACTTCTTCCTATCTCATCTTTTGAGGTGGTGTTATGTCATTCTTGATACTTTCCCTTCGTGTTTCATGATTCACAAGTTTTCAAGAGTGACATACTTTAAACCCATTATTTTCAATTCGTTCCCGTGATCTTTTCCACCCAACAATTTCTTCATTGGTGTTATCTTGGTATAGATTTTACCTAATGACGTCCCTAAGGAATGTTGCTAATTGTTGTGTCTATCGATAATCCAAGTTTCCTCATATTCTCGCGGTGAAAGAAGTTCTTCATCTCTTCGTCGATCTAAGCAAGCAATTGTTTTCGTTAGTGGAAGAATTTTACCTCTAGTTTTGAGATGTTCTCCATAAGACCACAACAAGCTTATTCCTTTCATTGTTGATTTTCTAACAACCCGTTCAATCCTTCCTTTTAAGGATGCTCTCTCAAATTCATTTGAGGTAGAACATGTTGTTTTCTTCTTCGTTCCTTTCAATTTCATTCTTTCATTTCTTCCGAAGGCATTGTAATGTTGCTCTCTTCAATCATCATCTCGTTTTTTTAGGATCATGTTCTTTCGGTGCTTATCTAGTTAATTGGGGCGTTGCATCCTATTTTCAAGCTCCTTCCATCTTACCAAGTTCCTTCTCTCTCTACCAGGGCGCTGCACAGATTCTCTTGTATACCTTGCTTCTCTTTTCAACCGGAGTGGTTTTAAATTCTTTCTTGCCCCTTGAGCTCTTGATTCATGTGCTTGCAACCTACAAGGTTCTCATAATGTTCCTTGTTTCTCTTTTCTAACAGACTTTTCAACTTTGTTCATCTCGGTTGTATTATTTCTTGCAAGATTCTTCAACCTCTCAAGGTTCTATGGTTTCACTCGTTTCTCATGAAGCAACTTTGTTTTACCTCTTCCTCAACCTCTTCATCTGTGGCATTCCTAGATATCGGGGCGAGATCTCTTGTAAGTGGAGGAGAGTTGTAACGACCCGAGACCGACACTTCAGACGCCTCCCAGTTCTTTTTCGTTGTCGAGTGTGTTTTATTTGTTTGTTGCATTTCATCATCGCATCATCCGCATTGCATCCGCATGTTTTCATAAAACTTGTAGTTGTTCGGAGTTGCCGGTTCTTCCTTGTCTCCATTGACCTTTGTCAAATCCCTTTGTCTTTGTCAGCCTCTCTCATACCCCCTCTCGCGCGCGCTCGAAAACTGCTCTGAACCCAAACCGGGCTGTTGTGACCGATGGGTCCGGAGCATCCCCAAACATCCCTAATATATCTTCGGTTCTTTGTTAGACTCCCCTAACCTATTTTTGTCCGACCGTCTGATTATGATCAGAGGGCCCGAGTAGCCCCAAAGCTAATCTACCTGTTATATAAGTAGACCAAACACTAAAATCTAGGGAGATGTCCCATCCATCCCGTCCCCGCGCCGCCACTCCATGAAATCCCCCTCAGGATCTCCACTGCCCGATCCGATCCAGCCAACCACCCACAGTTAT
Source organism: Triticum aestivum (assembly GCF_018294505.1). Lineage (NCBI taxonomy): Eukaryota > Viridiplantae > Streptophyta > Magnoliopsida > Poales > Poaceae > Triticum > Triticum aestivum. The sequence continues at coordinate 245,498,628 of NC_057803.1, forward strand.
CTCCCTCCTCGATTTCATCCTTAACCCAATCCCCTCGCAGCCAGCCCCCTCCTTCTTGATTTTTCAGCGCCGCCCAATCGCCGCAGCCATCCATCCATCCGATCCAGGCACAACTCACACTGAGCTCCTCTTCTCGCTCGTCCCCGAGCACCTCACTCCACCAGCGCCGCCTCCTCGAGCACCAGCACCCCCAAGGCCGGTCTTTTGTAGTTCGTCGTCACCGGCCACCCAATCACCAGCAGCAGCGTCGGACCTCTCCGCCTCCCTTTGCCATCCTTGCTTCCTCGTTCCCTTGGTTCTTCTTCTCTGCTCCCTCGGACTCATCTCACAGCTCTCTCTCTAGTTCAGGAACCAAAGCACCCTGCGCCTACCCCCCTCGACGCAAGTTGCCGTCAAGTTCCTCATCTTATTCCTATACTCATAAGTTAGCCACCAAACAATGCTTAGACACTTGCTCCAACCTCACCACTTATCCATTACATACCCATTAAGCTTTGCTAGTCTAGATACCCATGGTAATGGGATTGCTGAGTCCTTGTCGACCACAGATTACTACGACAACAGTTGCAGCTACAGGTAATGCGATGATCTTGACGCGAGAGCGATGCTTACTTGTTTTGGAGTTCTTCTGCTACTTCTTCTTTGATCAAGGGATAGGTTCTGGTTTGGGGAGCCTGGGATTAGCAGGGTGGATGCCGTTCTTCTTTTTCGTTTGATTTCATCCATAGTCGGATCCTGCTCTTCTGTCTAATGATTTCCATGCATTGATGTACTGTTGTATTCATGTTGTAGCTTGTGGCGAGTGTAAGCCTTTATCTTGTATTCTCATCTATTCAGCACATGGTATGTTGTAATGATATCCACCTTGCTATGCGCTCGAAATGCGGTTGTGCCCCAATCATGTGTTCATCACGTGATTGGGATAGAATTGCATCTTGGGCGCTACAGCGCACCCCTCTGAGGAGAGGCTCCGGGGTGTGTACAACCCCACACTAACACGTGGCTTACACGGCAGGGCTAGAGGAGGTGTGTATGGGCACTCGTGAGCCTGCGCGGGACTCATGAGGCCTTAAGGCGGGTTGCGCCTGGATTTGATTCGCAACACTTGTCATAGCCCTGCAAGATGGTTAGCTGACCTGCGCCGAGTGAATCTCCTGAGGTTATCGCATGAGAAGGCCAAACACCGACGACCCCAGGAGGTGACGTGAACGGGACCGGTGACCGGCCTGCCAACAGAGCTCAACCATTGGGTTTATCAACACTGCAGGGATGGACCTGAGCATAGACGCCATGCCCAGTCTTCTCATGTGAAGGTCTTAAAGAAATACAACCGGTGCGCGGCTCCCGTGGTGACGAGGCACCGGGTCGCACGCCCTTACTCATCCGCCCGCAATTAGGTCATGCCAGAACAAGGCACCAAGGACCATGGGAGGTGACGTGCACAAGAGCTGGCCCGCAAGCCAGAGCTCCGCCACTTGGGTTTAGTGACGTTGCAGGGATGAACCCGAGCACAAACACCGTGCTAGTCCTTAATCATGAGGCGGTCGTGGGTGGGCTTGCAAGGGCGTATGATGTTCATGGCGACGAAGCACTAGACAGGCAAATGATAATCATAAAGCAGCTAATGACCGAAGGTAAAGCCAGTTCTGATAGATGCAAGAAGGATACATGCCGCAGGGACAAACCCACCTGGCTTGGGGATAATGCTGTCTGAGGGGCGCCCCCAATTGACAAACCAAAACATGTGACCTGGCACCGTTGCTGAAGGGATGTTGGAGTAGCTGAAGGCGTGTGTTGCAAAAGTCGCTCCTCATGAGCCGCCCGAGTCCAGAACCTCGGGAGGCTCTGGAGGCCCGAGGGGCTCGCGAGGTTCCACTGCCATCTCCGTCAGGATCGCCTGGTGCCTGGCCTCATGAGCTTCCAAGACGCCCCGCATGTGGCGCTGATGCACGGCATCCCTGTTCAGCAAGCCGAAAGGTATGCGGACATAGCTATGAGTAGGGCCCTCACATCGGTCAACATGGGACGACCAGAAGAGCTCCTGAGATGCGGCCCTGTTGAGCCCAGGGATGTTGATGCAGGCGCGCAGCTCACTGTCCTCGCCGGCGTAGGGAGCTGTGTCGGGTGGTGGGCTACGGTCGTCCTGCATAGCTCATGCCTCCTGAAGCTCCTCGGTTGCCTTGGTCATGAACTCTTGAGCGCCTGGCGCCTCGGCAGTACACTTTCCTCACAGAAGCGCACGTTGAAGCATGCCTCCACATGGTGCCCAAACACCTCCCTCGTGACACTGGTCAGATCAGAGGCCCTCCAGAGGAGAGCCCCCGAGCCCAGTATGAGAGGGGCGCCAGGCGCGCCTTCCTATGTGAGAGGGAAGGCGCCTCGTCAGTGGGTGCAGAGCTTGTGGCAGCACCGCCGGGCGCCCCGCACTCCTCAGGTCCTTCGCGGAGCAGGTGCTTCTTCTTCTTGGGGACATCCTCAAGAGGGTAGACAGTGCCCTCATTAATTTGGTCCTCGACCACCGTAGACACCGCATCCTTCGCTTCGCAGGCTACCGTGATGACGCCGCAACTTCCTGGCACGTTGAGGACATCATAGCCATGGTGGGTCACTGCCATGAACTTGACGAGGGCCAGATACCCGAGGATGGCATTGTACGGGAGGCGAATGTGGGTGATGTCAAAGTCGATGAGCTCAGTGTTATAGGGTTTGCGGGTGCCAAAGGTTACAGGGATTCTGATCTGCCCTATCGGGATGGTGGAGCCATCGGTCACTCCTAAGAAAGGCTTGGTGGGCTACAGCTGGTCGTAGGGCACTTGGAGCCGGTCGAACGTCTCGATGGAGAGGACATTGAGCCTCGCACCGCCATTGATGAGTGTTTTGGTGATGAGCATGTTGCTGATGGTAGGCGAGCAGAGCATTAGAAGGGCACTGACAGTTGCCGCACACTTGAGCTGGTCGGAAGAGCTGAGGGTGATGGTGTACTTGGACCACCAGAGTGGATGTGTTGCCCCGAGATTGGGGAGGGCTGCGTTCACCTCACGCGTGAACTGCTTGAAGATGCAATGGGAGGCTGGGGCCTGAGCGCCGCCTAGGATGCATGTGATGGCGCGAGGCTCCTGGAAACCCTCAGCCACCTCGTCCTGGTGGTTGTCTTCATTCCTTCTTGGTGGTGGCCGCAGCGAGGTAAGGCCAACGTCACCCTGAGGATGGTCCTCGCGAGACTGATCTCTCTAGGCACCCTCACGAGGCTGGTCCTGCCAGCGGTCCTCACGAGGCCGGTCAAGCCATTCCTGGCGAGGGTCGTGACCGTCCTAGTGTCCTCCGCCTCGGCCTCCTCCGCGGTCGTAGTCTCAATCGTTGCACTCAGGGCGACGACTGAGGTGCACATCACGGATGGCCCTGAGCTCTTGACAGTCATTGGTGTTGTGGCTGTGCGTATTGTGGAAGACGCAGAATGGGCGGCTGCCCTTGGATGACTCCGCGTGGTCACAGCCGCGCTTCATCTCTGGTTCGGCTGCGAGCATGGCCTCTCCCTTGCGCTTCACGTCCTTGGCCCTGGCCTTCTTGTCTTCTAGGTCCGTGTAAGGGAGCTCGAGCAGGGAGAGCCCCCCTCCTCAGCTTTTGCGTACTTGGTTGCCATGTTGAACATCTCCAGAGTCATGCACAGGTCCTCATGCATGGCGAGCTCCTCCTTCATCTTGACATCACGGATGCCATTAGTGAATGCTGAGACGATGGCCTTGTCCAACACCTTGGGGATCTTGAGGAGAACACTATTGAAGCGCTGGATGTACTTCTGCTAGGTTTCTCCTGGCTGCTACTTGATGCGTCGCAGGTCACCCGTGACCGGCGGGCGGTCGCGAGTGCCCTGGAAGTTGGCGATGAAATGCTCTCGCATTTCGTCCCAGGAGGAGATCGATTCCGCGGGGAGGTTCAGGAGCCACGAGCATGCGCTGCCTTGGAGGGCCATGGGAAACCAGTTCGCCATAACCTTCTTGTCATCGTTGGCTGCCTCGATGCTCAGCTCATAGAGCTGCAGGAACTCAATAGGCGCAGGGGTGTCGTTGTAGCGTGGAGGCAGGTCGGGTTTGAACTTCCTTGGCCACACGACGCTGCATAGCTCCGGGGTGAACGCACGACATCTAGTTGTGGTCATGGGAGCTCATCGTGGAGGTGGAGCCTGATCTTGGCGCTCGTGTGCCATCACCGTAGGCGGCGTGCGGTCTTGACGTGGCAGTGTTGGGAGCGCACGCGCCTCTCGTTAGGGCCGCTGCACCACCTGGCAGCTTTCCTTGCCTCGCATGGGCGCCGTACGTGGAGAGTCGCACCATGGAGCCTCGAGCCTTGGATCGATGATGGCGTCCTACCTAGGAGGTGGAGGAGGTGCTTTGTGGGCCACGTCACCCGCGGCGGGTAGTGGGTGAGGCAGCGAGCGAGACAGTGCAGGAGACCCTCCAGCGGTGCTAACGAGCTCGGCGATGCGGTCCAGCCAGTCCTCGTAGAGATCATCGACGGGGATGTAGCATAGGAGCTCCCGTGCCATGAGCAGTGCAACCTGCATGTTCGCTGGACCATGACGAGTATGGGAGGATGAAGCAGTCGAGGTCAGCGACGGGGTGGCGGTGCGTCCATCCCACCGCATGGAAGGATGTAGCAACGAAGCCTGCATCTCATGGACTGTGGGGCCGGTGGCAGCGTTCGCCAATGGCGATGGGGGTCGGCGAGGGTAGCCATCGCCCGCTGGTGCTTTCTGAGCGACGCGGGTGGCGAGGGCGGCCCGATGCTCAGCACGAGCTTGAGGGGCGTCAGCCGTGGGAGCGGTGGAGTGGTGGTGAATCGACCGGTGGAAGAGAGGCTCCGACACACCCCTACCCGGCGCACCAAATGTTGGATTACTGGTTCCTCAGACCCTTAAGAGGTTCAAACTCTGGGGTGCGTGCGAAGAACTTAACCTCCCCTGTCCGCCTACTAGCTAATCTCTAGGCCTAGCTCGATGAACATGAAGGAAATGGGACACATCAGTTTACCCAGGTTCAGGCCAGCTTGCGGTGTAAAACCCTACTCCTGCTTTGTGGTGGATTGGCCTCGAGGGGCTGGTGACCAACTAGTACAGTGGGAGAACAACCTCGGGAGGAGGAGTGTTCTTGAGCTGGTGGGATAGGAAGATCTTTGGGATTCGGATGCCTCTCTATGGTGGTGGCTAGGCCCTATTTATAATGGCCTTGGTCCACTTCCCAAAATGAAAGCGGGAAGGGTTCCCATGATAACCCACAAGTATAGGGGTTCGTTTGTAGCCTTTTTCGATAAATAAGAGTGCCGAACCCAATGAGGAGCTAAAGGTAGAACAAATATTCCCTCAAGTTCTATCGACCACCGATACAACTCTACGCACACTTGACGTCTGCTTTACCGAAAACAAGTATGAAACTAGTTTGTAGTTGTAATGCTATAACTACTTTGCAAGAATAAAACTAGAATTACTTTGCAAGATAACAAAATTTAGGTGTTTAGTAAAAGGGTTTGTGTCAACAAGAAAGTTATTTGTCCCTAGGCAATCTATGACAAGTACCGGTAATCATTCTTGCAACTTTATATGAGCGAGAGGCATCAGCTAACATACTTTCTTTACTTGGATCATATGCACTTATGATTGGAACTCTACCAAGCATCCGCAACTAATAAAGATCATTAAAGTCGTGAAACTCAACAATAACATTAAGTATCAAGTCCTCTTTACTCCCATACATCATAACCCACCTATCCGCGTTTGGGCTGCTGTCATCCCCCGCAACACTGACAATAAGAAAACCATGAACATATTGCAACACCCTAGAGCGGGGGCCCCTCACGTTTGCGCGAGAACGGAGGGCACCGTAGGACAGCACCATAAATAAAATATACAATCATACCAACCAAGATCATGATTAACCCACAAGACAAAACGGATCTACTCAAACATCATAGGATAACCATAGATCATTGGGAAATAATATATGCAGTTGAGCACCATGTTTAAGTAGAGATTATAGTGGGGAGAAGAGGTGTTACACCAGTGCATAGAGGGGGAGAGAGTTGGTGTTGACGGTAGCAAGATTGTTGATGTAGATCGCCATCCCGACCGTTGCCCCGGCGGCACTCCGGCGCCACCGGAAGGGAGGGGGGAGAGCCCCCCTCCTTCTTCCTTGCCCCCCTAGATGGGAGGAGAGTTCTCCTTCTGGTCCATGGTCTCCATGGCGGCGGAGGAGCGGGAGCACCTCCGAGATTGGATCTCCCTCTCTGTTCTTTTCTGTTTCGCGTTCCCGAGATATGGCCCTTCATGGTTTCTTAAATTCTCGGAGATCCGTCACTCCGATTGTGCTAAAAGTTTTACATGGTTTTTTTCCATAAATTATCTTTCTTGCACCAGAAGAAGGGCCCCAACCGACCTTCGAGGAGGGCACAAGACACCTGGGCATGCCAGGGGGTGCCTGGTGCGCCCTAGTGGGTTGTGGGCTCTGTGGGCCCTCGTTTGCATTTATTCCATCTCCTAAAAATCACATGTATTCCAAAATAATTCTCTATAAATTTTTATCACGTTTGGACTTCGTTTGATATAGATTTTCTGCGAAGCAAAAACACGCATCAAATAGGAACTAGCACTAGGTACTGGATAAGTAAGTTAGTACAAATAAATCGTATAAAAAGTTGCCAAAAGTATGTAAAAGTTGTATAATATTGGCACGAAACAATCAAAAATTATAGATACGACGGAAATGTATCATCATCCCCAAGCTTAATTCCTGCTCGTCCTCGAGTATGTAAATGATATAAAAAGGATAACTTTTGATGTGGAATGCTACCTAATATAAACTTGATCATATGTCCAATCATGGCATTTAGATATATTAAAACTAAGCACTTTTCCAACCATCTCAGGCCATTAGCATTTTTGGCCGTCGGATCTCCAGTGCTAAGCGTTTTTGGCCGTCTAATCAAACTCTTGAGAACTACTACTTCTTGCCACTGGACTGGGCAGCTACTCCCGCAACAAAATTGAAGCCTTTAGTTAATTGGGCCCTCGCTCTTGCATGAAGCCCACCGAACAACCCTTGTTCCACTCATCCAATCCACATCGTCCTTTTCGCGAGAGAAAACAAACTGAGCCTCGATCTGATCGATCACATCTACCAGTGTACGAGGGACCAACCTGGTGCGGACCTCGCATTTGCAGCTGATGCAAGTCGAGCCAAGGCCCTCGAGAGGATGAAAGCCAGAGGCGCAAGCAGCAACGAGTGCCTCGCCGGCCGATGCGGGTGCGACATGCGAAGGGACGGTAAAGATGGACCAGTGGGTGTTCAGCGAGGCATTAAAGATGCATCAATGCCGTGTGTGGGTGATTGGAGTTGATTAGCCGGCCTTGAAGCGCCGCAGAAAAGCGTACATTTCCACCACGTCCAGAGTCCAGACCCCCACAGGCCATGCTGGCGGCGAGAACCTAGAGAGGGACGAGCGACTGCGCCTCCATCTTCCTGATGACCCCTCACCGTAGGAAGACGCAGGCCACAGAAGGACATGGGTGTTGACCACGATGATGGCATCCTTCTCGTGTGGTTCGAGCTCAAGGCCAAGGTGGATGTACTTGGGGACGTGCTCCTCGCCGACAGTCCGACTCATCCTAAACGGCAGGACGCACCACGTGTCTTAGGCCCTGTTTGGTTCGGCTCTGGATTTCTAAAAGCAGCTGTGAAAAATCTGCTGTGGAAAACAGCTATGGAAAATCTGATGTGAAAAAGATGTTGGTCATTTGGCAAACCAGCTGATACAACTTTTTCAGATTTTGGCCCGCAGCGGAATCAGATTTTGGAAAGGACGTCCTGGGCTGCTTCCGCTTTCGGTTCAGATTTTGGCAGCGGATTTCTGGAATCAGATTCTGCTGGGTTCGCCCTTTGGTTCAGATTCTGCTGCGTGGCAGCGTAATCTGTCAATAAAAGCTGAACCAAACAGGGCCTTAGTAGTTGTCGCACCCTCCAACGGTAGGCAGCATAATGGCATCATCCGTTGAGGCCTGGCCGTCGCGTCGGTGTCCCCTCCACCCAACATGGTACATCCCGTTCATCTTCCTCTACCCATTCTCCCACGGCTGCAGCACACACAACACATGCACGTGACTTGATCGATTCCTTCTCTAGGTGCTAGCAAAGTAGAAAACACACACACACGTACGTAGTTTACAAGCTGTCAGCTTGCTTGATCAGATTCATCTCGCGCCGGAAAATGCACGACAAGGCCACACACAAGTAGGTGACAGGGGATTCGAGGAACAGAACGGTCGGCCGGCGCCGCACCACAGACTAACAGTAAAATATTATACTTAATCCTTTTTTGAAGGGTTTATAGTTCTTCTTCAGAGGTTTTATTTTGTTATTTTACTGATGCACAAGCAAGTAACCATCATTCATATTGACAAAAACATTGCAATTTTCTCTTACTCAGGTATGTATAGTTCTGTGATGATGCTTGAGTGATACCGAAGAAAGTATTCTAGAAAAAGTGATACCGAAGAAAGTCACCCTTGCTTACGTTTTCAGCCAGGCAACCACCTCCATTTTCTACCATTTTTAATATTATTTTGATTAATGTGTCATTTGCAGACATATATGCGTTACATATAATAGACAAATGGATCGATGTCGAACAGGATTGTGGCATAGTATTGATTTCATTTATTGGATCTACATGTTTATCATTCAGATTATGTCTCCTTAAATAGGCAGATATAAAACTGAATAGAAGTGCCATGTATGTCTTGTATGGGCCTCTAGCAGCATGGCTTCATGTCCTTGAAAATTGACATATATGTCACAATTTTCTATGCTTGGCTAATATTAAGTGCATCAATTTGTAGTTTATTCATGGTATTCTGCCTAGATTAACTCACATTGTTCATTGCATGCTCTGCTTAGTAGTCCAAAGCTGAGATCGTAAACAAAAACAAATGTGTAACTAGCATCCGTTTTGAACCATATGTTTGTTACTGCAGCCCTTGTTCAAGAGCTATTGTACCACAAACACAAGCAAGGATGTGCAGGCATGATTTGATTATTTTAAGTTTTGTAGAATGTCTTTATAATCTTTAAGTCAATGCTCTTAATTAACTATGTATTCTTTATAGATGCTATGCTTGCTACCATGTAATCAACATTAAGTTAAATTATTATTCCTTGATTCAACTTTTGTTGTATGTTCAAGGAAAAAGGGTATTGTCTCCTCGAAACCATTCAAATAAAAAGGGCTTTCTTTCAATCTTATTTTCTGGAGTTGGGGTCCCTTGGGGATTCTTGGTTGTTGCTGAGCTAACCATAGCACAAAGTCTCTATATTAATGAAAGTTGAAGTGTTACCACCTTTAGAAGAAAAAAAAGTACAATGGGTCTTTCTTAGTTGATAGCATTCGATGCTTGGCTACCATTGTTCTATGATTTGATGCACATCACAATATTTCATAGCAACATGAGATATGAATGTGCATATTCCTCTTCAACACATAATGGTAAGCATATACATGCATTCCCAAAGTTTTGTAATTTTTCTAATAGTTGTGTATCTTCATTTGTACATTTTTACCATTTTATAGTCAAAATAAAAGGACACAGCAACGCGTGCCATCAATGATCTAGTGAATATTAAGACATAACTGATTCAAAGCAATAGTCTATAATTTGACATAAAGACATCAATACTCATGCATCCCAACAAACAATCATGTCTTTCAAAATATCAACACTAAAGAAAGCTATCCCTACAAAATCATATGGTCTTGTCATGCTCTGTCTTCTTAACACAAAGTATTTATCATGCACAACCCCGAACACAAGTCAAGCAATTGGTTCATACTTTTTAACGTGCTTCAGCTTTTTCAACCCTCACGCAATACATGAGCGCAAGCCATGGATATAGCACTACGGGTGGAATAGAGTATGATGATAGGGGTAAATATAGAGAAGACAAAAAAGCAAGAAAGTCTCACATCGACGCGGCTAATCAACGGGCTATGGAGATACCCATCAATCGATATCAATGCAAGTAGTAGGGACTTCCATGCAACGAATGCACTAAGAGCTATAAGTGTATGAAAGCTTGGTATGAAAACTAAGTGGGTGTGCATCTAATCCTATAATGAAATATTCCAACTAGTATATGAAAGTGACAACATAGGAGACTCCCCAAATGAAAAACATGGTGCTACTTTGAAGCACAAGTGTGGTAAAGGATACTAACAATGCCCCTTCTCTCTTTTTATTATTTTATTTTTTTCTTTTTTTTCTTTTTTTCTTACTTTTTTTTCTTTTTCTAATATTTGTTTTTCTGTCATGTCCGGAGTCTCATCCTGACTTGTGGGAGAATCATAGTCTCCATCATCCTTTCCTCACTGGGGCACTGCTCTATAAAAGATTAATGATGATCATCACACTTCTATTTACTTATAACTCAAAAGAAAACAAAAATTACAACTCGATACCTATGACAAAGTATGACTCTATATGAATGCCTCTGGCATGTACCATGATGTGCAATGATCTAGCGTAACATGTATGAAAAATGATGAACGGTGGCTGAGACACAAACATTATGTCAGCTATAAGATCATGCAAACCAATATGACAATGAATGCTCAAGTCATCAAACGGAAGCGGTGGAAGTTGCATGGCAATATATCTCGGAATGGCCATGGAAAAGCCATAATAGGTAGGTATGGTGGCTATTTTGAGGAAGATATAATAAGGTTTATGTGTGATAGAGCGTATCATATCATGCGTTTTGGATGCACCTGCGAAGTTTGCACCACGTCTCGATGTGAGAAAGGGCAATGCACGGTACCATAGAGGCTAGCAAATTGCGGAAAGGTAAGAGTGCGTATAATCCATGGACTCACATTAGTCATAAAGTACTCATATACTTATTGCAAAAGTTTATTAGCCCTCAAAGCAAAGTACTACTACGCATGCCCCTAGGGGAATAGATTGGTAGGAAAAGACCATCGCTCGTCCCCGGCCGCCACTCATAAGGAAGACAATCAATAATAAATCATGCTCCTACATCATAGCATAACGAGAGACTATACGTGCATGCTTCGGGAATCACAAACCTTAACACCAATATTCTTACTAACCACAACCATTTACTAGTACCTCCCACATATTCCATCTCTATATCGCAAAACTATTGCAAGGAATCAAACATATCATATTCAGTGATCCATAAGTTTTATGTAGGATTTTATGACTAACCATGCAATTGACCAATTCCTTTTGACTCTCTAAATAGATATAAGTGAACCATGAGAGCTTAATTATTTCTACAAAACACCATGCTCTAATAAATATAAGTGAAGCAAAAGAGCATTCTACAAACAACGGTTTTCTATGTGAAGAGAAACAGGCAATCCAAACCAATGATATAAGTGAAGCACATGAAGCATTCTATAAAGCCACACTCGAAAGATATAAGTGAAGTGCAATGAGCATTCTATAAATCAACCATGGACTATCTCATACTAGCATGGTGCACAGAAGAAAAATGAAAACTAAATGCAAAAGATGCTCCAAGATTTGCACATATCACGTGAACGAAACGAATCCGAAAACATACCGATACTTGTTGAAGAAATATGGGATGCCTTCCGGGGCATCCCCAAGCTTACACGCTTGAGTCTCCTTGAATATTTACTTGGGGTCACTACTAGGGAAAACCTTATACACAGAACTTGGCACTAAAATTTTTGGAGATCCATAACTCTGATGGCGCTACAATTTTTACACTATTTTTTCCATAAATTATCTTTCTTGCACCAGAAGAAGGGTTGATTCCACCTCCTGGTGGGTTGTGGGCTCTGTGGGCCCTCGTTTGCGTTGATTCCACCTCCCAGAAATCACGTATATTCCAAAATAATTCTCCGTAAATTTTTATCGCGTTTGGACTTTGTTTGATATGGATTTTCTGCGAAACAAAAACATGCAACAACCATGAACTAGCAATGGGCACTGGATAAGTAAGTTAGTCCAAATAAATTATGTAAAAAGTTGCCAAAAGTATGTAAAAGTTTTACAATATTGGCATGAAACAATCAAAAATTATAGATACGACGGAGACGTATCATCCCACAACGGCCAAATTCGAAGGGAAAAAACTAGTACATGTTATCCCGACAAAAGTAGTCTTCACCTGTAAAAGCCTCTGGTCGTGACACCGGGGCGGGCTCGGCGATGACCTCCGTCCTGCCGGCCTAGCGGTCTTGGTTTTGTTTCACTGGAAAGGAAACCTTTGGCTGCTCCCTCGGGACTCCGCGCCTGCTCTTGCTTCCTTAGCACCCAAGAGGAAACTGGTACACACTGCACCCGTTGGTGCCCGCCTGGAGTTGGTCATCATGGCTCACGTCATCCGAACCTCACGAGGTGAAGCCCGCATATAAATCTTCGCTCCTCGGGAGCCAGCCTAAGGAGGCCGCTCCTCGGGGAGGTCTTGGTGTCGTCTACCTCGTGATGCTTGGCCCCTCGCGAGGGTCTTGAGTTGTTGATGCTGAAGCTGGGACATACCAGGCCGTCGATTGAGCCATGCCATGGGTCGCAGGAAGGCAAGTCTGGGTGCCCCCATTCCCAGAACACCGACAACAGGCGCTCCTTCCCACCTTTATTGGGGACAATAACCAGGTTCGCCAGCCATTCTGGTACCGCACCTCCCGAATGACACTAGCTTTTTGCAGTTTGCGTCACTCCTGGACGATGAACAACTATTTCTCTGTGGACTACCGCCGTGCCTTTTGCTTCACCGGGCGTACATTGGGGCACCCCCTCAAGTGATGCTCGATTATCCCCTCGGAATTCCAACCAGGTCCTTGGGCTCCCACGCGAACACATCCTTGTTTATGCTCAAGAAGCTGACCAATGCCTTCTCTTGATCTGGAGGGAGGCCGGCGCCTATGGTGAAGGTGGCGCCTGATGACCCATCCTTGTCGATCAGCACTTGCTTCATCTCGGCACGATCTTGAGAGAACAACTGTTGATTCTTTGTTGGTGCAGCCCCCAGAGCCTCCGGGACTCCTTCGTCATTCGGCCGCGCGGTCGCTGCGATCCTAAAGGCGAGCTTGATGGACAATAACACTTCCTTTGTGTCCTCCGCCACAGTGAGGACGCCGCTGCTTCCCGGCATCTTCTTAAGGTTGTAGGCATGGTGAGTTTCTGCCATGAACTTGGACAAGGCCGGGTACCCAAGGATAGCGTTGTACGGGAGGCCGATGCGGGCGATGTCGAAGTCGATTAGCTCGGTGTGGTAGTTGTCACGGGTGCCGAAAGTGACAGGGATGCGGATGTACCCCAGGGGGCGGGTGGAGTCATCCGCGCCTCCGGAGAAGGGATTGGTGGGGCGAAGCCGGCCATGGGGCACATGAAGCAAGCCGAATGCTTCCATCGAGAGCACATGGAGGCCGGCTCCACCACCGATAACGGTCTTGGTGACCGCTACATTACAGGTGGTGGTGGTGCAGAGCATCGGGAGTGCGCCAGCTCTTGCAGTGGTGGCAGGGTGGTCCCTCGAGTCAAAGGTGAGGTCGGGCTTAGGTGCCACCCAGCCCGAATGAGCTCCTTGTTGTACGTGAGCGGTGCCCACCTGGCGGGAGAACTGGTTGACGTGGCGGCCCGAGGGCGGCACCTGCGAACCACCGAGGAGGTCTATGATGGTGTGGGGTGCTGGCGCCGCGAAGCGCGCGATGAAGAGGCCGCACATCTCCTCCCAGGAGGCTATAGAATACCCTGGCAAGCTGAGCAGCCAGGCGCGCGGCGCTCCTGCGAGGGCCATGGGAAGCCAGTTGGCCATGACCTTCTCGTCGTCGTCGGCTGCCAGCACAGCTTCCTCATACGCTTGGAGAAAACCTATCGGGTGTGCTACGCTGTCGTGTTGGGGCGACAGCTCCGGCCTAAACTTGGGTGGCCCTCGGCTCCTCCATGAGCGCGCGTCAGTCCGGTCGGTGGCGCCGCGTCCACCATGGGAGCCGAAGAGCAGGACGCAGCGGGTGGAGAGGTGGATCTTCGATGCACCCCTCCTTGGCGCACCAAATGTCAGATTTCGGGTTCCAACAGACCCTTGAGAGGTTCCAATTCTGGGGTCGGTGCGAAGAACTCAACCTCCCAGTCTGCCTACACGCCAATCCCTTGGCCTAGCTCGATGAACAGGAAGGAAACGAGAAACAACAGTTTACCCAGGTTCGAGCCACCTTGCTGTGTAAAACCCTACTCCTGCTTTGTGGTGGATTGGCCTCGAGGGGCTAAGGATCAACTAGTGCAGTGGGGAACAACCTCAGGAGGAGTGTTCTTGGGCTCGAGTGAGTTGGTGAGTGTGAGGATGGAATGGATCCGATCCGGTCCCTCTCTATGGTGGTGGCTAAGTCCTACACTACAAAAAAAGACACATCTGTGACATTTTTGGTCGAACGAAAAAAAATTGTCATGCTTATGACACTTCTATGACGATAATTGTGACAAAACCCGGTATCATCATAGATGTGGTGGGCTCCTACTTCTATGACAAAAAATCATGGCGGAAAATGGGCTTTTCGTTCTGGGCGGGCCGGAGACGCGGCTGCATGACATTCTTTGGGCCGTCCATGACAGAAAAAACCGTGGTAGAAGCGAGGGCGAGGAAAATATCGGGGGAGTTCCCGGTTACTGTGGGTGGTTGGGGGCCGAGTGATGCATGTTTCTCTCGTACATACGTGCGTGTCTGCGAGGCGTTGGGCTCTAACTGAACCCGAGTGATTGCACTGTAGGCTACGCGTTACTGAACCCGAGCGATCGATCGATCCCTTGCTACTAACTCAACCCGAGTGATTCCTTCACTACTACTACTAACTGAATCCGATTGAACCCTGCTACCACGTTCCCTGGATGAACAA